>NW_009953332.1:2099708-2138158 GCF_000747805.2 Chaetura pelagica
AAAGAGTGAGATGCTTTAAAGATGTTTTTACAGCCTGTGCACATATCAGCTGGCACTGCCTGCTCTAGCCATTGGCCCATTGCACTTCTGATAGAAGAGCAGAGTCTGCTTCAGACTTGCACACAAAGAAACTACACAAAGCCTTCTGAACTTCTGTTGAGCCACAGTGCCCATCCATCTCTCTCCTGAGCTCGTTCCCCCTTCATGAGTGCTTTGGGGGCCTCTTTTGAACACCACAACTGAAAAGCAAGTAGCAAGTGTGTTCACTAAGCAGTTTAGAACAGGCTCTGGCATATAAAAGCATTTCAGCAAGCTGTATGCCAGAGTCCCAGACTCCAGTTCAGGCCCCAGTCCAACCAAAGGTGACCTTTTGGGTCTCAGGGAAATCACTTAATCCACGCTATCCATATTCCCCCTGTGGTTGGCAGTGAGTCAAATCTGAAGATGTATTGAAATCTGTAGTGATTTGGGTTATCTAAGGAGCTAAGTAGGTGCTAGGACATGACATATTGATAAGGTAAGAATTTAAATCTGATTTTTGAGATGAGAAAAACCTTCTCAGTGGTTACCACCCAGACATGTAGGGAGGAGAGTCTTGACACAGCAGCAAGGTCTTCTCTGACACAGGAACAGGATCATTTATGAATAATTTTACCTTGCAATCTTGAGTGTCCTGTACACCACCCACATGTTACACAGGATCAAATTGAGACCAATGACTCAGACTGTCATCGGAGAGCATCCAGAAACTGACATCAGCCTCAACATGTCCAGCTGTTGTTGTTCACTGAGTCGCAGACTCATGACAGAACAGTGTGAACTCCCTTGTGTTCCCAGGGGCTTAGGTGGAACATAAGCCTAAGACAAATTTGCAGCTGAACAGCCTCTGTCTGCATCTCCATTTTCCTGTGCAGAACTCAGAGTCCTACAGAAGTTCACAGATGTTCACTTTTGTCCACTCCATCAGAACAACCGAGATCTTCAACCTTCAAGGCCAGCATTTTAGAGGTGGTTTGATGTTTAGGATGCTTCCAAATTCACAGAACCACATTAAAGCACTGCAGCATGATTTATAGGCATTTTTCAGACCATTTACAAATGGAAATTTCTGTTTTCTTCTATGTCTAACCATATGCACTCATAAATTAAGGACATCAAACCAAAGGCCATATTTGGCTTTCTAAACCCAAGTTGTTTGAGATGACCATGCAGAGTCAAGGGCAAGAATAGAGCTCTGAACTGAGTGACTCATAACAAAAATGGAACATACATGCTCATGTGCACATCCACCAGTCTGGACAGAACATGACAGCTTTTTGTCTGAGCAGTCACATCAATAGCCCCTCCAGATATCTCTTTGGTGAATTCCGTAGCTAGGTAGCAGTTAATCCTAGTTCTTCAAAGGAACCTGTTGTCCTCAAAATACCCCACCTGGCTGCTTGCCTGCTGTTTGCTGACTCTGTAGCAGATATGAGCTTTCTTTCAGAGACTCATCTCATCTCATATCTCATCTCATCTCATCTCATCTCATCTCATCTCATCTCATCTCATCTCATCTCATCTCATCAGAGGGGAGAACTTTGTAGAGTAGGGATCATGGTTGGACTTGGTGATTTCAAGGGTCTTCACCAACCTGAATAGTTCTATGATTCTATCTCTTCTGGTCCTGACACCAATTGATATTTTTGGGGCTGTCCTACAATCAAACTCATCCAAGCAATTTCTAAACAGAGCAAATAGGAGGATGGGCATCTTTCCCTCACTCCATGATTTTAATTCCTGGTCTCTCATATATTTGTATGACCTCTGTATGTCTGTAATATCTGTGACTTTCTCCATGAGGTCATTCTTCCACACCCTCAGTTCTTAGGGCCCACTGGAAAGATACAATGGCTCCTCTAAATGCACATAAATGAACTTCTACCTCAAGTTCTCAGACCTTTAAGTGCAATAATGTGTCCTATTTAATGAACTTCCTCAAGGTCTGACAGATCTCATAAGCTTTTGTAACCTCCAGCTTGGGTTAAAAGCCGCATTATTTGAACACCACCACCCAATCCCTGCACAAGGAAGAATTTTGTAAAATACATTTCAATTCAATTCATCATGCATGCAGTTGAGACTTTTATTAATTTGTCAGTGGCTGCTAATAAACATAGGATACTGAGGTAGAAAACTGCTTACAAAATTAAAACATACCAAAAAAGCCCACTTACAGGAATTCAGCTTTTAAAAGTAAACAATAAAAGCTGTCTTATATCTACCACCTGTTTAACACAGTGGACCACAGCAGGTGATCCTGCTGGCTTGAAAAGCAATGAAGCTCTTTCTTTTCTGACCACTATCTGTAGAGATGAAAGCCTTCTTTCACAGCAGAGCAGACACAACTTGGCAGTGACTATGACCACTTCTCATCAGTGTCCTGCCTGCAGTTCCAGATATGGTTGCTCTCCTTGTCCATGCACTGACTGTTGTGGACTCTTTTTGATCCAGATCTGGATGGTGGCCATCACATTTATATTTCACACAGAAAATGAACAGCCTTATATAGGAACAAAACTTCCTGCTGTTTCCTAAGCAGTTACTTTTCTGTTTCTGGAGGAGCTCTGTTTCTTGGCTGTACACAACCTCTGTTGCTCTGGGTTCTTCTGGCTGTCAGCCATGATCTTGGTAGCATCCATGCCCTTCACTGGAGGAGCAATGGCCAGATCATCTCTCACTACAGGTCTGAATAGAGTAGGAGAGAGGGGAAAATCTTTATTCCACATACTCTTATACACTCAGAAAGAAAACTAGAACACAAATATTACTGACAAAGCTGTGGCCCCCAGATGTCATCTGAATAACAGAGGGCTTAGCCCTCCGTCACTCTCAGTGAAGTCAAAGATGTCTCTGATATTTTTGAAAAAGCCAATGTTCAAAGATAATTTTGATCACTTAATTTCTGAACATTTCCCCCTCTTCTGTGGACACTCACCCATGCAGTCTGATTCTCAATATTGGAGCTCAGCTGATTAAAAAAATGCCTACCACACCAACTATTTCTAGGCAAGGTTCAAAGAGTTTGCACAAACAAGGGGAGAATCTCAGAGACAGGAAACACATCATCAGTTCCAGCACCAGTATCAATGGCAAAAGTTACACTGAATGAACCAACTCATCTGCACATCCCATTGAATTAGGAGCATTTTTTGAAGAGCCTCTTGACTGAGAGTTAATGTTTCATTTTTCTAAAGTATATCACATTGAGAGTCCTAGTAACTCCAAACTCCATATTGCAGAGACTGCAGTAGAGCTTTCGCAACAAAGGCCTTTACTTTTATTTAAGACTGCAACAAGCTTCTGTTGTAAGTCTGATGGGCTGGTGAATATGATAACTCACCAGGTTTACAGAAGTATAGGCACACTGTGTGGGACTGGAATATACTGCCCCGAGGGCATGTCAGAAGTCCTGTACAACCAAATGTCTTCAGAGTCAGTGTCGCCCATGGATGAAATGTGGCCAGTGGTCAGAGAGAAAAATGATGCCTCAGTGACCTGATTCCATATCTGACTGCAGCTGTCTTGTGGTGTGAGGCAGGATTCTGCTGCCCTGTTTTCCAGCTGCAAGCTGTAAGGGAAGTAACACTAGTTACCCTCCAAATGTAGGTGGGCATGGGAAATGCAGAAACTGAACACAGAAGGTGCTTGACAAAAGCTGGCCAAAAAGCAAAGCAGCCATCAGCAGCCAAGTACACCTAGAGCTCAGCAAAAACTAGCATTCTTTTAATTTATCTTTCCTTTTAATAACCATAATTAGATGCTTTGTTTTCTCCAAAAGCCTACTTCCTCCTCTTTTGCCCATTCTTCAACTAGTCCTGGTTGTCTGTAGGATTTCATTCAAGATATTTTAAGTTATGGATAAGGTGGAGTTTCTGCTTCAGAAACTTAGATTTAGTTACATGCTAGAGCAGAAGATAACCTCAAAATGCTTCATTAGAAAAATGTTAAACCAAAATATTTGGGCTTCTCAGTTCTTTCTTCTTTTTCTTGTCTTGGCAGTGGGCTGGAGACACAAACCTGCTAGTAATTTGAAACTAATTTAATAAATAAGCAAACTTAGAAGTGTTCATATATCTAAGGATATCTGGGTGGAGCTGGCACCAAGGTTTGTTCAGCAAAACTTATGGAGATTTAAGGCATCACAGGGACAGACAGAACTGGCTAAGCACTTGGGAAAGAAGGAATGGTAACAGCAGTGGGGACTCTAGAGACAAAACAGACCTAGAGAAGCCTCTTTTCCAGCCAAGAAAACTGCAGAAATGTCCCAGTGCCTGTGCAGGAGCCTGCTGCCCATCACATGTGTTGTCTTGCATCAGTAGGCTTCTTGCCCTCACAGCATACATTTGCCTGCCTCTACCTGCCATCCTCTCCCACCAGCTGCTGGGTGCTGGCACTTGCTCCAGGTGCTGGGAGCTCTTCTGGTGCCTCCTTTCCAAACCAGAGAGTGACCTGGGGTTTCACATCCAAGAGACCTCCCCCACCACTTTCCACCTCCTGTCCAGTTTTTGGAAAAGGCCCTTAGTATCAATCACATTGGCACAGGAGCCTCCCTGGCTTGTGAAAGGTACAAAAGAGTTTGCTTACAACAGAGCTGGAGTGGGTATTTATCAAGTCCAGGGACTATTCGTTTTTAAGTCTCCAGTGGAGGTTGCTAAAAGGACTCCTAGTGTTGCATGAATATTAGCCCAAGGGAGTATTAATACAATTTCAATGAAGGGCTTATCTAGGCTTTTATCTGGCTTTTGCTCTAAACCTTCCTTCGTCTTAATGTGTATGGGCTTTGAATCTGGGCATAGCTGCATTAGTGCTTTTCTGACCATTGTCCAAGAGGCACTGCTTTCATGATCTTCTAACAGTTGCAGCCCTTGGGATGCTGGGGTGTACTCAGACCTGGACACATCTTGCATGGACATAGCTGAAGGGCTGTTCAGCATTTTGACAGTCATGACTGGATTTGAGTAACCTTTTGAGGACTTCAAGAAACTCAGACTAAAAGACATATTCTATACAGGCTGGAAATCAATGATCAAGAAAAATCACAGTCTCCTGATTTGTAAGTAACTTCCCAGTTCACTACAGGCTTGTTTTTCTCTCTCCTTTTTTTTTTTTCTTTTTTTTTTTCTGGGAAGGAACTACTGGATTGCTTGCCACAGTCACAACTGAGAAGGATAACAGTAAAAAAACATCCGTGGTGAACTTCAACATCCTCCAAAGATGTATGGGGTAGGTAGAAGCATTGGCACACTGTCATAGACAATCTGATGTTATAACTCTGGATAAGGTGAATTTTTGAAGATGCAGAGGTAAACCAGGACTTCCACCCTTGCCAAGAAGTAACAGACACAGTGCTTTCTTGTTCACTCACAACAGATAAACCTAAGCCTTTAGATGGAACCAGGAAGAACACTGAGTAGGACCAAAAGCACAGTTCCAGAGGTTAATGAGCTGCTTTCAAAGAGCAGCAATCTTCCCAGTCCTTCCACAGCAATTGTCATGGTGCCCTGACAGATCCCCTTCCACACACTTAACCACGGACTACCCCCTTTTATCCCTACAGACCCCTCATAGAGTGAAGTTTAAAAAGTCAAGTCATAAGACATATGTAAGTCACAAAGGATGCCAACAATTTCATCATACTGTCACTGCCAAGTACCCACAGTCTAGCTATAATGCAGACACACTTTTCAAAACTCTCAGCTAAGTCAGCTGCTCCAAAGACAGGACACATTCCCTCCAAGCACTAACTCGTTGCTAAGTGCTGTAAGTCAACAGTTGGCTTCCTGCCTTCCTCTTAAGCTATCTACCATCAAAACATGTCAGAATGGAGGAACATCAATTGTTGTCTGGTAAACAAAAGCAGATTTTTTTCCTTATCCTTTCTTGTTGGTCACTTCCTTCACATCAGCAACTCACTGTGTAGTTATCAAACACGTTACCTGATACTTTATAAGGGAAGGGATCCTAAATGGAAAAGTGCAGCTTAATCACTTTTGAGCAAGCCTGTCAAACCAAAAGCTGAGATGTCCCAGAAATTCCTGCCCCATCTTGTTTTGGAGTAAGTAAGCCCTGTTGCATAAGTGCCTAGTGTTGATCCTTCAAGTACATGTGAGAACAGCAGTAGCTCCAGTGTATCACAACATCATACTCTTGACAATAACAAAGAGACTGGAGCAGTATCTTACAGAGTACAAGTGGAAATGAGACCTTCCCCTGTGTCAGTCAGTCACTGAGAATTAGGACATCACTGTTCTTGAAATTCAGGAACAATCTCACAGAAACTGAGATAGTAGTTGGGTAGAAGAGATGAAATTTTAGGAAAGTTACTGGGCATGTGGTGTTTGATATACACTGATCCCTGATCCTATGTGCTAGCAGGTTCTTTGGAGGTAGTTGTATCAGTGTCATTATTTGAAGAAAAATTACATTATTATTATTTCCTTGAAGAAAATGCCAGAAGGGACCAAGAAATAGCAAAGAACTATCTAGATGGATTCATCCAATTGGTTTCAGAAGTAGATTATAATGATAGCTGGAAATTCTCAGTCATTACTGATAACCCAAGGCTTATAAAACGAACAAGAGAATTTATGGGCAGTAATAGCAAGGACTGACTGGACAAAAACTAAGTAATAGAAATTGATAAAAGGTAACATTCAATCTCTGGTGATACCCCATGTCATCTGATTCAAATCCAGACTCCATTTGTGAGCCATAATTTATTCTGTAAAATTTAAGTTGGTAGAGGCGGTTAGGAAAGAGAGGGAGAGATCAAGAAGTTGAGATCTAGCAGTTTGTATGAACACCTCTGCAGCTGATTAGCTACAATCTTTTGTTCAGCTAGGTGTAGCAGGACTGGGAAAAGTATGATTGTATTGGTGATGTAATGCAAACATCCTTTAAAGACAGTAAATGCAGATACATACACAGACAGTTTAAGTTACAGCTCTGTCTCCCATATGTACCAGAGACCACACACAGATTAGATTTTCACAAAGCCCACAGAGAAAGTTAGTAGCTGAATTGCAAGTAAACAATTTGCTACAAACATGGAATTCTAGATCCAGACATATCCTTTTGAACTTGTACAAACCTATCAGAAATCAGAAGAGTTTTAAAAATGTATTTAATTTGATTTGTTCTTTGAAATATGAAGCTTCTCAAACCCACAATTTCAGGCCAAATCACCCAGGAAATCTATCTTTCAACTAAGTCAGGAAGGGACTAGGTAGTCTTGGTAGACAAAAATGAAAAATAACTTAGGCAGCTTCTCTGATTACCTGTGTGGACTGGTCCTGCTATGTAGGAGACAAAATGCCTGTTCAATTTGTTGCTTTGACAAAGGCTGATAGTCTTTCAAGTACCTTATGAATCCAGGTCAACAAATGAGCCCTGGCACTGAAACAAGTTCAGCACAATGCAATAGCTTCAGGGCATACCCCTGAACATTGACTGAGCCATGCACAAAATATTTTCCCTATTCCTTTGTGACATTGTGCTTGGAAGAGGTTGTGGGAGGTAGGGGTATCAAAAGCTTCTCTGAGGCCTGGAATATCCCTGGCTCCCTCAACCACATGGCTGAAGGTGATTTTCCAGTCCCACAGCCCAAAAGAGACTGATATGATCATGGTCAAGTTTGTCTGCTTTTGACTCCACAGCTGGAATGAGTGCATATATATATTTGCAGCTGAGTCAGTTCAGAGGAGTCCTCAGCATGAACCTGTAGCAAGGCTTAGTTTCCTGCCTCTGGACTCGAGAAGTCATGGCTAACTTGTACAACAAAATCACTTATTCATTTCAAGCATGTAAATTCTTTCTTGACATGCTTGCAGTTTTGAATTCAGAAAGGAATTGAAGATTTCTCCCTCTGAAAGATATCAAGCTGACTTGCAAACTACCATACCATACTATCACCTCCTTTACGAGAAGAGATTAAATACAAGGCCAGCTAGTGCTTTACCAAAGGGCAGCTAGGTAAGATCCCATAATAGGGAATGGTCAGATATCTCACCTATTCTTTCCATGGGAGAGATTGGAAGGAAAGGCTGCCACCCAGGGCAGCTTGCCCCTGCTCAGTTCTGGCCTCTTCAACCTTTCTGGTCTTTGAAAGCAGCAACTGTAGGAAAAACCACAACTCATCCTAGCCAGAGTGATCAAAGCAGCAACAGGCTGAAGAACTACAATAAAAATATACTGCAAAGATGTTGATCTACAAGCTTGAAGGAAATTAGTTTCAATCACTGCTGGTTTCCACAAATGTATTTCAAAGGAGAAATTTTTATCTTTTTGAATTATTTTACATTTTTTTTCTTCAGATGGTCTTCTATACCTTTTTGTTTTCACAGGAATTTCCACCTCAACATGAAGAAAAACTTTTTTACTGCAACAGTTACAAAGCACCAGAACAGGCTGCCCAGAGAGCTTCTGGAGTCTCCTTCTCTGGAGATTTTCAAGACTTGTCTGGATGCGTTTCTGTGTGACCTGTCCTAGATTCTGGTGGTCCTGCTCTGGCAGGGAGGTTAGACTTGATGATCTCCAGATGTCACTTCCAACCCCTACCATTCTGTGGCTCTGTGATTTTGTGATTTTCCTTGATGTGTCTCTATCTCTCAAAAAACCTGATTCTTTTCCTGATATATCCATTACCCTTATATCTCAGGCTAGTACAACTTCCATTTACTGTTTTCTTGTCTTTTGCCATGTAACAATTGGTGGTATCATAAAAGTTTATTACACTGTTCACTCTTGCCTCTCTCTTCTCATCTTCTTAAAGATACACAGTAAATTATGTAGTTGTCTCTCAGAGGTGAGGCTACTTTCTCCACTGCCACAGTTTTCAGATTCTATATTCTTATTCTTGGCAATCTCCATGCTGTAAACCACAGCTTGCATGTGGATCACTCCCAGATTAACCACACTGATTGCTGTCTTCTCTCCAATCTTAAAGTATGTCTGAGAACATTTCCTGAATATTCTGCCATCATGTAAAATGTAGCTTCTACAAAAACCACCATTGACAATACCCTGCATTTCCAGAACATAAGAAATACTCATCCTCTGGTTCACCCATTTCCTTTCTGTTTCATAGCTTTTCCCCATCAGGCATAAGGGATAGATTAACATCTGTAAGGAATTAAACATTTTTCTCTGTGTAGTAATCCTGGAAGGATCTAATAGTGAGAACGCATCTTGTACATAGCACTGATGTCTTCCTAGTCCTTTTTCTATTGGCCATTGACACAAGTGTACAATAGGTGTAAGAAATCGAGCAAAGAAGGCAAGAGACCAGCATGGCTGAGTTGAGACTTGCTGGTCAAACTAAAAAGCAGGGTGGAACTACAGAGGCAGTGGAAGTGAGGACAAGTACCATGGAAAGAGTATAGGGATGTTGCTCAGTTGTGTAGGGATGAGGTCAGGAAGGCCAACACGCAGCTGGAACTGGACTTGGGAAGGGATGTAAAGAAAACAAGAAGGGCTTCTACAGGTATGTAAACCAGAAAAGGAAGGTTAAAGCAACTTCTCCCACCTGATGAGCACCAGTGGTGAACTAGTAACAACAGACTAGGAGAGGCTGAGATACTCAACAAGTTTTTTGCTTCAGTCTTCACTGGCAACCCCTCTCCTCACAACTCTCAAGTTGATGGCCACAAGATAGAGACCAGGGCTAGAAAATGGTAGATTTATATTGGACATTAAGAAAAAGTTATTTAATATGAGGGTGGTGGATCACTGGATGCCTGGAGAGGTGGTGGAAGCTCCATCCCTGGAGACATTCAAGGTCAGGCTTGATGAGGCTGGAAGCAATCTATTCTAGTTCGAGATGCCCCTGATTATTGTAGGGAGGTTGGACTAGATGAGATTTAGAGGTCCCTTCTAACCCAATAAATTCTATGATTGTATGATTCTGTAACTATGACTTAGGTTTGCAGCATAGATCTTGCAGCTCAAAGACAAGCCAGATAAAATATGGATCACTTTGTGTCTCTTCCAGCCTGTACTTTTTCTGAAGGCCTGTGCCACCTCAGTACAGAGGAGAACTCAGATTAGTGGCCTGCCAAGTTTCTGGCTGTCTACCCAGGCTGCTCACACAGGCTGCCCAAGAGGTTGAAGCACTCTAACAGTGCTGTGAAACCCATCCTTGACTTTTCTCTTTTTCTTTCTTTCTTTTCCATTTTCTCCTTTATCGGTTAGGTTTTCATGTGATTTCTTGTAGCAAGACTCTTCCTCTTGTTGGCTCATAAGCTTCTGAAACCCTTTCACTTGTAGCAAACTTGTTGTGGTTTGCAAAATATGACCTACTATTAAATAGTCAAACTCATCCGAACTTTCTGCATATATTTCAACGTACAGTAACGGTGAACTATGTCCTTCTACTACACATATGGAGACTAAATATTCAACCCTTGTTATCTGTTCAAAAGCATTTATGAGTTCAAAGCCCCAGGAAAAACAAACATCCCCCCTGCCAAGAGGCAGAAAGCACATGTAAACCTATGGAGAACAGACCATTCTACTAGCAAAGGAAGTGGAGAGGGTATTTTCCATAAGGCAGCTAAATAGCATCCCTGTGCCATAGTTGCAATGATGTTTTGTAATTGGGCCTGCAGTTAATGAAATTCCTGTAGGAGACTGTCAGAAGATTTAATTTCACTGTTTATGGAATTATCAGCACGATAGTGAATCCCGTATGCCAGCTCTTTATGCCAAAGAAGGAAAATTGCCAATCTAGAGACCAGGATTCATCCAGGGGGAGGCCTCCTGCAACAACGAGTGGTCGGCTGTCATTATACTCACAGCTTGTTGGGGCAAATATATCCCTGATGGAACTCCTTTAAGTTGTATGAAATCATAGTTCTCATCTCCAAACAGAGAGAATGAGTGAGATTGGGGATAATATTCAGTCATAATATCAAGTGATGCTTCATGGACTAGCAGATCAGGCTCTTCAGTTAACACCACCACCACGTGTATTTGGGCCTACAAGTTGTCTGCAGTACAGGGGGAATATAGAAAATGAAAATGTAGGCAGTGAGGGGGAGACATAAAATAATAGTTCACATTTTATGAGAGGCTGCTAAAGCAACATCCTTCTGGAATGCAATTATGGAAGGACTGAGGCTCGCGATAGAAGCAAATTTAATCTCAACCTGCCTTGTATTTTATTTTAACATGTCCATCCACTCTGATATTTCAGCAAAATATATTTACATAAAGAAATGATGCAATCATGATTCCTAGTTGCTGTGCACCCACTGTTACCTCCACCTTTGCAAAGTGAGTGTAAAAAGCCAGTGTGTCAGGATGGCAGTTTTTTCCTTACTTTGTAAAGGCAGCTAATGAAAGAAACAAAGGTAATGCAGGATGTAGAGCCTAGACTAATAGATTTTATTCGTCAGTTTACTTTATCTCATATTACAAGTGTGCAGGTATCTTGTTTGTTTTGATTCTGTCAACTAACTCTGTGGAAAACTGAAATTAATTGTGAAAGGTAAGTCTATATTTTGTTTAGTAATGAATATACAGTTGGCTATTTAAAGCTAAATGTAAGATGTCAAAGAAAAATTTCTTGCTAAATTGCATGTTTAAATTTAATCTAATGTTTTACCCCAATAGTATTAAAACTTTTTTTTTTTTTCAAAGTACAGAAAAATGCTTTACAGATTTCTTTTTCCCAGTTGCAGTTATTTCAATGTAGCTATCTCAGTTGTTTCTTATATCCTCTGCTGATACATTAACAGTTAACAGAGACAGAGCTGATCCATGAACTCAGCAAACGACAAGCTAGCACAGGTGAGAAGTGGGCAGTGTCTTTGTGGTAAGTTGACTTGCACCAAGTGATGAATACGGTGTGATACATCCCCAGACTTAAGAAAGCTTGTGTTGGCTTTTATACAGGATACAGCACTGTGCAGCAAGACAAGCTTTGCCATATGGACTCCAAATGTTTCAGGTCAGATCTAAAAGCACATTGTTAAATTATTGTATCAAATTAGTGATGATAATATCCATAAGAAATTACGTAGTTCAAGCTTCTGAGGGATGGAGGAATTCTCCAGGGCTTCAACATTAGGAAGACCATTGATGGTGACAAAAGATCTTCTCTATGCCTCTTAAAGCAGAAAAAATGCCATATTTTTGTTTGAGTATAGTAAGAGCTCTGCCGCCTGGTTCAATATATTTTAAACACTGAGCTTTTGCAATAGATTATTTAATGTCAATCTGACATGTCCCCTGTTCCAGAGAATATGTACAAATACCCTTTAAATAATTATGTATTGATAAGACATATGGAAATATTCAGACATAACTGTATTTTTTAAAATGTCCAGACTATCTTCAGCAAGGAGCTCATCACGGACATGCTGTTCAATTACACTATTCAATTACTATATGACAATATGTAATATGTATCAGAGTAAAATTTTACCAAATCATTAAGCAAATTGTAAGACATCACTACTTGCAGGGTAGCAGCTGATGGTATTCTTATGGGTTTCATTCTCAAAATTTCTTAAGGCAAAATACAAAATAGGGATAAAGTCACATAAGCAGAGGAGCACTGTTGTTATGTCCAAAAATGCCAGGCTTTAGTCAAAGATGCCACAATGGTCTGATATATTTTGTCATTTAATGTATGATTTTCTCTTTTTAATCCAATCTCTGTGTGCCATTCAACACTATCAACTGCTTTCCCCAAAGAAGTAAGATAACGGAAGTAAAGAAATTCTAAACAATAAATAATGAAAAATATTGCACTGAAACTGACAATTAAGAAGAAAACAAGTTTGGTTTAGGGGTGGAAGCAAGTAGAGCTGACCTTGTAGCTGCAAGTAATATTCTAGGTACTTCCAGTTTCTAGGAAATAAGTCCATCTCTTGACATAATAATGTGATAAAATAATTACACAGCACCAAAATCAACAGGGTATCACAGTATTTAATAAGAAATTAAAATCTGCAAGTCTTCTTCTTTAGAAGTTTTGATTTCACTATGTTCATAACACTTCTAGGAGCTGGAACACCTGAGACAGTATGTAGAAGAAAAAGTATTTTTATCAATATACTCTAATGTAAACTAATGTGGTTATTTCTATTTCTCTTTTTTTCCCTTCCACTTGATTACATTTGGTACAACAAATGCCATGAAAGTTGAGACCATCCAGTGCAAACATAGTTTGCACTGGCCGTAGTTGCCCAATAAATAAATCCAGCTGTCCCAGCAGTAACATCATCATGGAGAATGAAATTAACTTGTTCAACAGGACATGCCTGTTGCACAATGATCATGACAAATATATGTGAAGCAGCAAAAACTGTGGGGCACATTTCCAAATGTAGACTATCTGTGGTACAAAGCATGAAGAAATGAAGGTAATGTTTTTGCACATTGAAGATGTACTTGCAGTTGAATTGCAGGTGTATTTCTAAACACACTTCCCTTCACCTGATTTGTGTACCTGGTGAGAGAAATACTCAATTTTACTCTCACAATTCTTTTGCTTGAGCAAATCTTGCAGTTACAGTTGCACCTTCCATGTCAAATTGCTGTGCCCAAATCCTTGGAACATCTTATTATGTTCAGTTTGCATAAATTACTTGTGGAAGTGAGGAGTCATGGATGGCAAAGTACCAATACTCAATCACAAAAAAACCCCTGAAAACTGGGCTGAGTACTTTATGCATGGGACTAATTCCTGAAAGAGAAACTGATTTTGGGATAGCAGGACGTCAACAGTACAAATGAGACATTAAGAATGTGATTATCAACAACCAAACAAAGACAAAATGAACATGAAAAGAAAATAGAAGGGAGAAACACACATATTTAAGTCCTTTGACAAGCAGGCAATGAAGAAACTGAAAAACATTCAAATAATGTGAAAGTGGGCTAACCCTTCCCATGGCTAAAAGAGAAAACAGGACTAGACAGAAACCTGAGAGAATGTCTAAGCCTTCTACCTAAACTAAGCCAGTACTTTAACCACACCTAAATAATTTCCAAGAAATGTCCATCCAACCTCCAGTGAGAGAGACCCCACGTTAACGATTTAGAAAGTTTAAACAAGAAAGAATATGATCAAATGTGACCCTGCCTGGATGCTACATCTCTGAAGAAAGACAGCATTATTTTAAACTTAACAAACCAGTTGGAGATAAAATTGCTCAAATGTCAGCTGACATGCCTTGGTATTGACAGGTTAGCTTAGACAGCAAGTTACTTGTGCTGAGCACTTTAAACACCCAGTGGGAAGAATTCAAATTCCATGGCTTAGCTCTTGGAATCACAGTCTGCTACAGAATTGTTTCAGCTGAAAAATGGTGCTTTTTTTCAGTCTTAGCAGGTGTCCACAGCATTGCAGACAGTATGGTAATAGAGGAACACATTCAGCAGGGACATGATCAGAAGCTAAAAGAGGTCACAAAATGAGCATAAGCAGAAAACATCAAGTGTAATCAAGACAGAAAATGCAATTAAAGACAAAAACATGGAGAAGAAGGAGCACTTGTAGCACTTTCTTTCATATCAAAGAATCAGGAGAGTCAAGTTCACAGTATAAGGACTATTGAATACAACATTATTTTAAATAGCAATCATAGTAATTGTTAGGAGCTTTATGGCAGATGCTAAAAGAAGTAGGTGGGAAGTCTACATTCTTACTTCATCCTAGACCTTTCTGAGTATTCAAAGGTACTTAAGATGAAATTCACAACAGCAACAGAAAATCCTCACAGAGGTCAACAACACAAAACTCTGTCAGGTCCTTATGGTCAGGTTATCAGTCCAGCAAGCAACCATCTTGCAGTCATGTTGTGCTGATGAGTAGCATACTGGGTGTGCTATGTGAGACAAAATGTCTTTTTCCATTCATAAAGCATGGCTTCACTGTGCTAATATACTTGAAAGATTCAATCTTTGCTCTAATGAATTTTCAAGCTCAGCAGAGGCAAAAAAAAAACCCATCCAAGAGTAAAATCCAAATTATGTACATATGCCAGAGAAATTCCTTGCTGACTTAATCAAGGAGGTTTCATTGTGGTCTCCTCAGGTGAAGCATTCATATGTAAAATGATGGTTAGTTATCCTGAAACTATCTAAATGTTTGGAAGAACAGCTGAAGTAACAGAAAGAAGTCACCTACATAACATTTCATAGTCTATCTGGACTACAACATAATTAAGTCAATACAGAGAGACTGTGATACAGCAGCTTCTAAAAGCACTAAAACACAGCAGTGAGTGGTAGGAAGTTTCAGATGAACTAAGTATGATTTTTAATAGCAAAGATCTTTAACAGTGAACTTTCTTTCCAGAGGGCACCATGAAGAAAAAATTACTAAAGCAAAGGATACTGTAGCAATGAGTTATATATAGCTATATATAATGATTTGCATCCCACATTACAGTAAATTGGACTAGTTGACCTACTGAGATCCCTTCTATCCTAAACTAGCATTTGATTCTGTGATCATCACAAAGAATCTGAATGGCCCCTACAACAGAAATCAGTCATTCACCAAGCAGCAAAATCGAGGAGCAGTTTCTCTGTGAAACCCATATGAGATACCAACAAATTTGCTAGGCTGGGAAGGTCATGGCTGCATTGAGCACTTCCTTGATCAAGTAGAGCCACTGAGGAGGACACAGGGCTACTCACTTGCCTGTAAAATGAGCCTCACCTCGTTCAGCTAAAACTTTGCCCTGGACATCAGAGTCTCTCCCTCACCTTTCAGAAGCCAGGCAACTGAAAAGGTCTGTGAGTTACATCAGGTAAATGCCCTTCCAGAGGGCACCAAGCCATGCTGGTAAGGACCTGTTGTTTTTCCCAGAGAGTTCCTTCTGGGAGGTAGATTGTGAAGTAATTCAGCCAAAGTCTGACCAGCTTTTGTTCTCCTTTTTTGGTTTTGTTTCTGCATGAAAGTGGTAATCTTCTGGCTATTTCTTGCCTGCTCTTGTCTTTCAACATGCAGGATCAGTAGCACTGTAATCAAACAAACAAACAAAAATCTGTGACTGCAAATAGGATGGGCCAAATGCTCTGCTGACATCTGCAGTGTAAATCTCAATAAATCATTTCCACCTACAACTAAACAAAATTAACTTAATGAGTTATGCTTTAATTATGTTGAAGCTATTTTTTCTCATTTTGGACACTTCAGTGCAAACAGTTAAATTATTTATATATGTCCCTAATGCAATATTACAAAGTGCCTAAATTCCAGTGACAGTGTTTTGTAGATACAACCACTTCTTTTTTTTAATTTTTTTTTTTTTCTTTTTTTTCACTGTATTAGTTTATTCTTTCAAATTTGGTGCAAAACTAGATTAGGAAATGGGGAAAATGAAGAAAAAAGTGAAGTTGCATTTTAAGAGCAGAGATGAGTCAACAACAGCAGCAACACAACTGTAAGAAATAAAGTTTCTGTCACATGACATGCTTGTGTAACGAGGTGTTAAAAAATACAGTGGCTCTGTTCAGCCCATTCCCAGACTTGGAAGAACTGATAAAATGGCATAGTTTTAAGATACAGAGAGCTGAGATACAGCAAAAGTCCTGTATCTGCTTGGTACCCTGGCTTCAGTACAATCACACCAGCCAAACCTCCTGCAGAAATACAACCCCACAGAAACAAAACATGTTTAGCACAGTGCAGGTCCCTCTAGGAAAAATCAGTGCTAAACTTTGCAAGTCCATACCACCACTGCATCCTCAGAAATGGCTGTAGCAACACTAGGGTGAATACAATGTTCCAAGTTGCTCTCATCAAGGACATCTGCAAGTGAACAAGCTTATGTATGTCACTCCTTCCAGCCCCTTCAGTCACAGCAATTACATGAGGAAGCACAGCCTACTAGGCCCCATTGAAGCCTATGAAAATTTCATCTTTGCTCCAAGGAGAGGAAATGGAGGTCAGTAATGAACACTTCAGAATGTTTTCTCTACTACAAATATCTCAGTTCCTCCCCCCTATTTGGAAACGCCCCTATCCACACGTAGGATTTGAAAAATTCACAGAAGTAATTTAGTTTGTCTAGTAGCTGTTCTCAACAGCAGTAATATTTATATTGTGGTAGCACCTACACATTGGGTGTTAGACCCATGAGATATGGAAGAAAAAGACATTCTTTGCCCAAAAGCACTCACTTTTCTGTTTTCATACAAGAACAATGCATGACCTTTTAAATAACCCATTTCACATGGATCTCAGTGAACAACCCAGATAAAGCTGGCGGTTTAGCACTAATGTAATTCCATTGAAAATCAGCAGAATTGCATCAGCACGAGATCATAAAGGGGACATAGTCCCAGATTTTGTAGACACAGAATGTAGGAAGAGGTGTAGAAATAAATTTGTATGGGCAGTAACTGGCTTCAGTAGAGGAAATGTGTGCTCAAACCAGCAAAAGGGAGCATGCCAATATGGTAACTATAGCAGGCATCTATTTAATTATGTTTTATGTTTAAACCATTTCATTTTTAATTAAAATAATTGAATTGATTAGTGCAATAGCAACCATGGAACCCTCATACTTCGAACATGAAGAAATAACTTGTCATTTATTTCAGGGATTAGTGCCGTCTGTTTTGATTTTAATAAAGATAACAGAGAAAAAACAAAGACATGGATCCATACAAAACCATTAAGTGAAGCACATAGCTTTTCTCTGCTCAAATAAAGGAACAGATATATTAAACAGTCAGTATGGATGTAACAAACCATAATTTGTGTTCTTTGCAATGGTTTTAAAAGGGATTTGGAAATTCATCTCACTCCAGATGTCACGCTTCACCTGCAAATTTTGAAGCGACTTCTGGATTACTTTTGATGGATTTTGCTGCATCAGATTCCAAAGAAGAATCTCCAAGTATCAGTCCATCAAACTAGTCTTTCAGCCTGTGGGTTGCTTGGTTTTGGCATGATTGTTCAGGGAAGCCTAGAGCCTGTAATTGCCAAGTATTTGGAGAGCAATGGTGGATGAAACTGTGGTTTTGACACTGTCACAGGACCCAGTGATTTGGTTCTACCACAGGCTCCACTGCAGGTTTCCTATAAAACAGCCAGCAAATACCCATGTAAAACTTTCACAAATGATGAGTTTTGAAGGTGAGGAGGCACTGCCTTCTATTTTCTGCATTTGGCCTACATCACTCCATTGAAACATAGTTTTGAAAAAGATGGAAAATTCTCCTAATTATAAGAGTTGGTATGTTTGACAATGACTTAGTCTCACTGTTAAAAACAATTCACTTCATTTTTGCTAACAGGAAAAAATTCTGGTGCAATTGTAACCCTGAGAAAAAGTACACAGAACATCAGACAAACCCCACAGGAATTAAAAAAAGACAACCATAAGTAAATTAAGTGGGTGGGTAAAATCCCATGGGTGACAAGACCACAGAAAAAGAGAGACCAAACAATGATAGCAGGACAATAATAAACCAAAATTGAGGAGGGAGAGAAAATGCAGGAAAGACAAATCTATTTTCATCACAACTGTTGCATTTTTATGAAGAACATACTAAAAAGTGTGCAGAAGGTGAAAAGTAGATCTGGCTGCTAAGACAAACAGAAAAGAATAGCATAAACACATAGGACCAAAAACCACAAAATGTGAAATGGAGATGCACATTGGAGAGAGGAATAACTGAAATTACAAAGTTTCTCAGTAAAGGAAATATCCCCAGCCAGACCAAACCCCTCCAAAACCCCAGCAAAGGGAAGTCGTCATCTGCTGCTCAATGGGCAGAAATAGACAGTGACAAAAAGGTGGAAGCATTTCATGTCTTTTTGCTTCACTCTCTAGTAAAGAGGTCAACTTCAGCCAGGTGGCAAATCCAATGAATGCCAGCAACAAAGAGGTAATGTCAGGGCCAAAAAGGAAAAGAATCTGTTAGAGAACAGTCTGATCAGTTAGTGTTATCAAATCATCTCCACCTTTTGATGCCCCAATACTTACTAGAACAGGCTGAAGCAATTTCAGAGCTGTTAGTGTTTTTCTTTGAGAAGCCAGAAGAAAGGGCTATGTCCTAGAAAATCAGGAAAGAGCAAATACCACATGTAGCTCTAAAAATGCGGAGAGGGACCTAGAGTTGCAGGCCAGTCAATATAACCTCCATTCTCATCAGATAGCTAGTATTTTGAGCTCTTGTCCCACATAAACTTATCTGTAAGCACTGAGAGCAAAATAGATGAGTTGCAGCTAACACGGTTTTTTGAACAGCAAGTCACGCAAAATTAACCTTATTTCTTTCTCTGACAGAGAAACAGACCTTGTGTCGATGGAGACTGGTGGTGTCATCTATCTCAAATTTTGTGAAACTTTTGACTTTGTTTCAGAAGGCATTCTCAAAAACAAGCTAAGAATATCTAAATAAAATTGAAATAATGTGGCTGCAAGGTAGCTGGAAATCATACTTAGAAAATAATTATCAAATGTTGCCGTCAAAATCTAAAGATGTTTCAAAGGGGATTCTTGAGAGTTCTGTCTTCAGAGGAGTCTTATTCACCATTTTCATTAATGTCTTAGATGATTGATGGAAATATAGTTACATCTACAGAAAGCACTGAAGTTGAAGGGCTCCAAGTGAGCTAATGAGAAGAAAAGTTACTTGGCTATGTATAGAACTGGTCTGAAATTGGCAGAGCACAAGTCGAAAGCACCAGGCTGAGAATAACCAACCACACAGATACACGATGGAGAAACAACTGGCTCAGCAACGATTGTGTTGAGAAGCATCTGGGGGTGATTGTCAGAAGATGAGTCAACAATGTCACACTCCTGAGAAAGGCTGACTTCATACTCAGATGTATGAATAGGAGTGTCATCTAGCAGGCCCATGAAGTAATTCTTCTCTATGCAATCCCTCTGCTAGAACATAGTGTTTGGCTTTGGACACAACATTGTAGAGAGACACAGAACCCCTGGAGAAAGGTCAACATAATAAAAAATCTTACAGACTTGACTAAGAGAGAAAGACCAAGTGTGATAAGATTGTTCTGAAAAAAGACAACTGTGGTGAGTCATGAAGATAATACATATAGTTGAGTTGCTGCAGAAATGAAGGTTACAAATGCTTTTCCACACCTAAAGACTTAAAATGCAGATGGGATGATTTAGATCAGGCAGATATCAAAGGAAACTTTCAAATGGTAAGAATAGTGAAGGTCTGGGGAGGATTGTTGCTGGAGATTGAGGAATCTCCAGCTTGCCAGCGTTTCAAAGAACAGGTTGATGCAAATAAATGTGGATAGAACAATAAAATATTGTTTTTAAAATGTGTCCTTTTGTCTTTCATATTGCTGTGATTCAAATGCAAAATGAGAATAATATTGCTTGACAACCTCATGGGGTCTCTCCAAGGACCATTAGTAAGTGTTTACAAGACACTGAGTGGTGCATGCATACATATTCCAATGTAATACATAGATCACTATCCTGATGTCCAGTGGGGATGGAAACAAAATTAATACTGCATTCTTTCTAATCTCCTTGTCATGGTTTTGAAAATTAGTTAGATGTGGAAACTGAGGCAAGGGGCACAACATGCCCAAAGTCACATGGCAAATCAGTAGCAGAGCTGGGAGCAGACTCCACATATTTTGTGGTCACTGAACCACAGCAGCAAATGCTGGGAGCATCAAAGGCCCTGTGTCATGACCCATAATGGGTGTTCTGGCACAGAGACACGCCATGGTTAACTATAAAAAAATAGTGTTGGCATTTTTGGTATGAGAACATGCTGCTAGCCATCATCAGAGTCTTAGAATGGTGCTTGCTGTGCTTAAACGTATATGAAATTCAGGTGTATTATCCAAACATTATACTTCTACAAGGTAGCCAGTTATGTAGTCAGATTGATACAACTTTATTATAGTTTTTCAATGGGTGTCAGTGGGTTTCCCTGAAGAAATGACTAATGACTTGAGTTCCCATTTCCCCAGATTTCAAGCAAATCACAAGGACTTGGAGCAACATACATTCAACAGAGCAGTAATTAGAAGGACCCTTGGTTATCCTGGAAATGAGATTCAGATGGCAGAGATAAAACTGGTAGATGCTAAAACACAGACCCCCTCTCTAAAGTTCTGGGAGACAAAATGGCCCTGCTGTATATCACATCACACTGCAGTAAATTGTGGCTGATGAAGTAACGGACATGGGAACTCTGAACTACCGAGGTGCCTCTAAACGAGCCCCGGACTCCAGAGTGCTGAGCCCCCTCTCACATGAAGGGTAAGTGGGAAAATGCACACAAGCCCTCATTCTGCCTCTCAGCACAGGAAAAAAACCCTGCCTGCTGCAAGAAACCCTGTGAGGAGCATGGCTTCATCCTGCAGGGTGCTGGAGACTCTGGAGAGCTCTGCCTCTTTCCTTCCACATATGGATTTGGTTAGGAGGGCAGGACTCTTGGTGCCTCGAGAAGTAGCAGCTCAGCTCTGCTTTTCAGGCATGGTAAGTGCATGCAAAGAGATGGCCCCCCAAGGAAAAGGGACATTTCCAGTACAGCAGCTAAAGTTTTCCCAGTGACAGCAGGAGATGCTGTTGAGTCCTTATTTGCTGAATTTACTAGCTTCCATGCAGGCACGCTGCCGGGAGACCTCTTGCTGTTTGATGGGGGCCTGAAGTTTAAAGCTGCTTCCAGAGTTTTGTTGAGATAGACAGGATTCTGTCAACAGCACACCAGACAGAGAATCGTTAATATGAACACACTTTGGGATGCTGCTGTGTGCGTGCTCTCTTCCTGGTGGTTGCAGTTCTAAACTAATTAATTTCTGTGATCTGAGCCGTTCTCTTTTATTAGTAGTATCAGCATGTGCAGTGCTGCATAGTTATAGAAGATGTGCTCTCTCTGGGGATCCTATCAGCATGCCATTGTAGGTCTTCAGAACATGGAGAGAAACATCTCCTACATTTCTCTGGTAGAGTTAAAATTTTTCATGTTATTTATTTCCCTTGAACTCTTACTGATTTCTCCATCCTTGTGAGCTCTGTGTTTTCTCCTATGGGTTTCTTGGGCTGCTCAGCTCTGTCCTTGACTCTGGCTGCTCAGAATGACCTTTCTGATAATTCTTCTTCCCTCCCTGGGGCTGAGGTTTGTGGGTAAGGCAAACTCACAGTTTCCTTGGATAATCTGACTTTATTATTTTCATTGTCAGGGGAGCACGAGGTTATTTTGCTTCTTGGTGCACAGCCTTCAGAATGAGTGATACATGGGTTTGTCCTATCTCATGACAGATAATCTTGACAAGGCTCCTCTCTCCTCTTCTCTATTGCTTGTCTCATTAGATACAGCACATAAATATAAATAGACACACACATGATCCTTCTCTATGCATGGACCCATATCAGCGGAACTGCAAGGTCTTGTGGGATTCTAAGCTCTTTCTTGCAGTTTGGGTAGGAATATGTTGGCCAAGATTCCCAAAAGCACCTGCTGAATTTGGATGCTGTCTCCATGCTTTTAAAGTGGCCTGATTTGCAGAGGCTGAAGGGCAATTCAGTCACTAATCACTGGCCTCTTTGGAAAACAAATATAGGGTGAAACTCCTTCTTCCAAAGAATGCTTCACTAAAAATTTTTATAATTTCTTTCTTGGTTTGTTTCACTCCCAGCTCATACTTTTAAAAATTATTTTTCTTTCTCAGAAATGTACAGAATTCCATATTCCACCTACCTTTGGATAGCAGCTGAAGTCTGTTTTTCACTGAAACAGAGAAGTTATTTGGCTGCAATAGATGTATAGATGTGCATCAGAATTTGTGAACTCGGGTATCACCAGGTTCCTCCTGTCTTCAAGGAAGGCAGAAGTTCCCAATGCAAATTTTTACTATTGCACCTGGAATCTGCATCTCCTCCTACTTTGCTTAACACTGATACACATGCACCTTTGAATTGAGCCCTCGACATCAGTGCTGGAGTGAAAGCTTATGTTACTGTTAGCCTTTTCTCCCCCTGCATCTGGAACGTGTCTACCTAGCACATCTGCTACTCCTTGTACTGGCTTCCATTGGCATTTGCAATTTTGTCTGTGCTTTACTTGTTCTTTTCAACATTCATCTTTGTCAAAAAAGACTGCTGTATTCTCAGTATGGATTTATCTGTACAGATCCCATTCCAAATAACTATCTAAATAAAACGTAATATTTCTTCTTCACAGCCATGCCATTTGTTTTTCGCCTGGGAGCCTGAACATTTATTGATGAATCCATATCTGTACTTACAGCAGGCTGTCCAATCATTTCTTTAGTCATGTTCTGTGTTGTTTGTAATAGTGTGTAAAAGTGGAAAGGGAAGGTATGCAAATATCAATAATAATTATATTTTCTGTAGGAAGGTTTCCTGAATGTTTCTTGAAATTCATCTTCTAAATTACTTTTGTACAATTTAGGCAAATGTAAACATGCATTTTATTAACTGTGGAACAGTTTAGAGTACAATCTCTGATAATTTACTCCATTCAATTAAAGGAGCAGTGTAAATAAAGATAATGTATATAAACAAGAAATATGCCTTAATATTTACATGTTTTGCCATTTAATGGCTTGCTTTTCTGATATAAAGTGACAGTTTCATTTTTGGGGTAGATCTAACTGTTTTAATCCAGTGCAGTAATGCTATCAAGAATTTAAAAAAAGTTTCTGGAACTAAAGTCTAACGCTCTCGAAGATGCAGAGCTCTTTAGTCCATGATGCCTGCCTACTGCCATCATGCATTTTGCAGATGGTATAGTCTGATTTGTCCTGGATTTTCACTGTTAAAAGCAGCATATTGCCATAGGCTGTATTTTTGAGAGGTAAGACTATTATTAATGTTGATTCTTTGGCTGTTTATTTGTTTTACAAAGGCTTCTGGTAGTTTTTGTTACTCCAAATGTGGCCAATATCTCTTTGACTACTATGAAATCAGTAATGTGAACAACGGATGCTGTCTGAAATCCCAATAGCCTTCTGGAGTTAAAATTCTGGTTGACCACAGACTCACCTCTCCCAGTCCCCCTGCCTTTTGTGCTGCCTCTGGCCTACCAGCACACTAGCGTATTTTTCCAGTCTCCATTCCCCAACATTTTAAAGAACCACAGGTCTCAAAGAGCACCTGAGGTGCATCACACTTGTTGCAGACATCTGAGGGTACTACTGGAGCTCCTTTATTCCAAGATGTTGGAGCTTGATATCTTTAAAATTCTTCATAGCAGCTTCAGGCATCTTCTGCTCTGCATGTGACATCTTCGGAAGCTAATTAAACTGGCAGAAGACAAGCTTTCTAAGAGCCTGAAACATCATCTGTTTCACTAAGGTTCAAATACTCCACAGCAGGATGCAGTAACAACACTCATGCCACCAAACCAGGGTGCTTTCATATGTGGATTTATCCACAAGCTAGGAGAGAAAAGGTGTATCTCACCCACTTTGGCCTCATCCCAAAGCAGTCTTATTGGGGACTTCTCTATAAATCAACCACAAAACCCATCTACAGAAAGGGTCAATTCTTCTTAGAAAATATTGGCTACACAGGGCTGTAAATTTAAAATAGGCTGATGAGTACTTTCTCCCAAAAGAACTGACAGCTGCCTTTACCCAACTGGGCTACAAGAACCCCTTCAAAAGGAGTTGCTTATTCAGAAACAAGAATCAGCTGGTACCTAGCCTTCAATAAATCACCACTTTCAGCTTTGGTTGCTCATTCTCAGATGTGCAATCAAAACATAGATTCATAGATTTTGAGGCCAGTAGAGACTGCTCTGATCATCCAGACTGACTTTCTGCATAACACAGGTCAGGGAACATCACCCAGAGACTCCTGCCATGGAAGGAATAATTCTATTGCTCTATTTCAGATGCTGCTGTTGCAATTGCTGTTGACCAGCGAAACGTGCTTATCCCATAAAATACCATGCACACCACCTTACTCTGGAAGCCTTCCAAGACAACAAGCCAGGCTCTTAGATTATATTTGTTAATAAGGGGATGAAAAAAAGAAAACAATCCCCCCAGAGAAAATTCTATGTTGCCCACCACGTTGTGGGGAATACAGTGCTGTTGATGAGGCTGAGAATAATGAAAAGCACATGGCTGGTTTGGTATATGCCTGGTGTTTCTAGTGCTCATGGCAGCAGGGTACTGCACAGAAACCAGAGGAAAATAAAACCTCCATTACAGAAAAAAGGGATACATACCTTAAATTCTCCCGGGGGACAGGACATTTTGTATGCCCCATTTTATAGAGAGAGGAAAGGTTTGTAGGAAGAGGCAATATCTTTTATTAGACCACCTGATAGATTTGGGGGATAAAAAGGACAAGATATCAGACACGCAAGCCCTTCTTCAGATCTGAAATATTTTATTGATACTGGCCTTGGGATATCTCAAAGGGCCATGGAGTTCTTCTGCCTCATTTCTTATAGATTAAAACTTGTGTGTTGTCTGTCTGTCAGCCCCACCTAATTGCTTTTGAATCAGTCAATCAGTTTCAATCACATTGTCAAGGGGAGGGGTGAAAGTTTTGCAGATATTACATTCTCTCACATTTAAAGAAAATAGGTCACAAGGTAAAAGACAGATACAGATGTGTACCACTACAAAGAAAAATTGCAGGTTGATCACAGGACAATCCACATAGGTGAGAATAAGAGGAAAGCTGTTTTCACCAGTTTTACTGAGTGCACTACTGTTTGTTTGCAAAATCAGATTCCCTTCAAAGAATCTCAGCAAATAATCCAGGTGTTAAAACCAGCTTCTTTGAGCCTGCCCTAATCACCTTTCCCAGCACACTGTCCAAATTGTCAAACTTTGTGTTTTTTCCTACAGTATTACAAGTACATTTTCCTTAATGTATGATAGCAATAGTGGTAGCTCATGGCTGTGGTTACTGAGAGCCTCAGACAAATTTCCTTCTCCAAACATCTAGCTGCTGACGGGTGAGCTTTGCACTGGAGCACAGATAGGAGCTATGAATCAACATCTGTGCTGTTGCATAAGATGTGGCAATGACAATCTCTATCTCATGAGACCCTTGCTGTTTACTGAGGAATGGGTTGAGATCTAGGTCTGGAGTTCCCTTGGGTAACAATCTGCAACTGGGGAAGCTCCTCAGGCTGAGATTTGCTCTGAAAACCCTTTTTTTTTTCACCCTGTCAGACGAACCCTGACAAGAAGGGAAAAGCAGCACAAAAGGTGTTGAAGAGACAGAAGGTGTCAGAAAACAGTGATTTGACAGCTTTTGCCTTGTGGGCAACTGTGCTGACACAGGGCTTTCTTCTCTTATCAAGGTGTTTTGTAGTCTTGTCTCATTCCCTGTGTCCAGTAGCCTTCCCTACTAAACTTCCCTAAAGGCTGATTAAAATGCAATCTCACTCAACTTCTCTTCTGTCTCCTCCTTTTCTGAGTTCCATCCTTCCCTCCACACACAAAACTCTGAGTTTTCCTCCTGCTCATAACACTGCTGTCCCAATTTTTATATTGTTCCTGCCGAAAAGGCTGATTTTGTGTTTTTAGCTCCAAAGTGGGAATTGCATGAGCTGGTTGCCACTTCCAGCTTCCTGCATGATCCCAGGTAGGTGACTGAGCCTTACCTACAGACCCCTTGCTAGGTCTGAGGTTACTAACCTACTGCACAAAGGAATGATAGGTATTAGCTCTCTCCTGCTTTTGAAACATAAAGGTATGCAGGGGAGCTACCAAGCACTAAAGCTGTATCTGTTTGTCTCCATGATTTCTACCACAGTGGTAGGACTGAGTTGAGCTCTGAGTCCTGAAGATCAGAGCATAAGTCTTGGGTAGAAACTCAAGATGATACCACAAACACTGGGGCAGCACAAGAGCAAGAGTAATACCTGGCATCAGGGTTGCTGGTGGGACATGTCATGAGGATCTCTGGGGAAGAGGGAGTAGGAGGACTGTGCTGGGTGGTGGATGTGGAGAATAAGGAGTCAGAGCAGAGAAGTAGCTTAAGGATGCTTTTTGTGTGCTACTATTGCATGTTCCTCCTCTGTAGTAACTGAAACTAGAGCTTTCCCTCCACAGTTTTACTTTCTCTATATTTAGCTACTCTACCTACTTATTTAACCAGGAAAAATAATTTCTCATTTATTAAAATTCAGGCATGTTAGACACAAAGAAATACATGGTGTAATTAGTCCTAGTACAGTTAACAGTGTCCCTCAGGGTTCCTTCACAAAAGCTCCTCATAACTGAAGCCTGGAATTTAGCAAACTCTCTAATGATGTTCCAGGTGCAAACTCTAGGATTTGACCCATCAGAAGACATGTGTGTAAAGAGATAATCTAGATTATCAGCTCCATAAGAAGATAAGTTAATACATATAACCAATACCCAAGTGCCAATAGACAGCACCATGCTAAAACCATCAGTTAGTTAGGAGTATAGATTTTCTGTCACATGCACAATCTCAGGCAGCTTCAAAGTGTCGTAATAAAATGTTAGCAACTGAAGAACCTGCAAGACTCATTTCAGCAAGACTTTTTAAAAACAGAACTCATATTACAATCAAAAGGAGTGATACATTTATTTGATCTATTTTGAGAATGAAGTCAGCTCAAGGTCAATTGCTGATCAAGAACAATGGAGGAAAACTAGGTGAGATAATTTAAAAGCTGTTTGAAAAAAGGCACAGATCCAACCTGTTTGAACGGTTATTTATAAGAAATTACATCAATTTGCATAATTAAGTGTTTTCATCCTGGTAACTCGAAGAGCTTGATCTACAAATGAACTAGAAGGTATAGTTACAGATATTTCCTCCCTAAAAACTCTCCAAATAAGAACCCTCACATGGAAAACATGTGCTATGGAAGAGTGACCTAGCAGATATGAAACTTCTGTTTCCAAGGGAGTATCTCAGTGTTTCAGGCGATACACGTTGCAGTCTCCGAAAGGGCACCAGTTATCCCAAGCAGCAACTGAGGTTTCTTTAGTGGGGAATTAGGCAGCCCAACACATTCTGGACTAGCTGAGCTCCTCTGGTTAATAACCAAAAGCCACCTGCAGAACTTCAGTAAGCACCCTTTTGTCCTCCTTTAACAAGCACACTCTCTCACATATAGAATAGCAAGTTTCACTGAAGACAGCCACAGCTGTCTTCCCTTTCCCTGCAAATGAAAGGGTCTGCACTCCTGCTACAAAATGGTTATCAAATGCAGTGTCAAAGCAAGTGTTTCCCCTCCATTGTAAGAGGCAAGCTGAATACTTTCGGCACAGCTTTCAGTGTCTTCAGACCCAACTGCAGCTGCACACACTCCAAACATTCTGCTGGCAGCTTCCTGTTTGCATTCCTGGGCTGGGGAGAAGGAGGACATTTCTTTCCAAGTCTGCTGCCTGCTCCTGGTTTTCCAGCTCTCTGTCTTTCTGCTTCTCTCTGTTCTTCCTTTAGGAAATCTTTGAGATTCATGAGCATAACAAGAATCCCTTCCCTCTGAATTGTGCTTTTAAATTGGCTGGTTGTTTCAGAAATTGTGTGGGGGGAAATACTCAACAAAAACCCAGCTACTTTGACCGTGACAGTGTTCACTTACACTAACAGCATTCTGGTGCTAGACTGAACCCTCTGTGCATGTGTGTGTGTGTGGCTTGCACTGAGATCAGTAAGCCAAGTACTGTCCAAAGATACAAATGCTGTTGTCTCCTGCCAATGCCACTGAGGCAGGTTTTGCATTCACAACTGGGTCGAGCACGCTTTTTCTGGGGCTTTATACACTCACTGACCGTATTCAGGAGACCACATTCTGCCCTCCAGGAGGGCTCACTGGGAGTCAGACATGCACATCAGAGGTCCAAATTAATGTCTGAATCAGTGTGTGTGACTCAAGGATGCGGTATTGGGACTGACAGGCCCTGACCATCATTTCAACTCTCACCGCAGCTATGAATACTGATGCCTTTCCCTTGCAATTTTCCTTGCCCATTTCTGCAACCATGAGGGATCACCTCCCTTTCTCCCATCTCTTGCTCTTTCTTATGCAGGTGATCCTTTCTTTGCTGCAACTCCACTAACATTGTTAAACGTTTAAAGCTTGCATCCAAAACATCCATAAAATTATTTGAAATGAGAAAAGAACTTCAACAGTTTTGTGAAAAGCTTGAGTTTCCTGTTTACCAGTGACTCTGCAGGCAGGTCTCAACCAGTGCGTAAATGTTTCTTTTATACAGTGAAGACAACTGATTTCTGTCAGTCCTTGGTTTAAAAACGCACCATCAGCCAGGGCTTCCTAAATAAGCATATCAAATAGACAGAGAAAAGCAACCAAACCGGTAATCAGATTCCACTGAAGGGACACCAGCACACCTGCTGTCCCTGTCCTGCTTTCAGGAAAAGGACTTCTGCTGTGCAAAGAAGTCTCTGGAGTATGTGGGGAAGATAAAGTTACAGCAACTTAGAGGATTTTGTTTCAGCTGATGCTTGGGAAAAGGGTTGACCCAGAGAAGCTTTTTCAGGAGGTGTCGAGGCTGGGGCTGAAGATTGACTTGGATGTCTCTGGTGCTTGATTTCAGTCAGAATTGCAGAATTATGCTTCAACAAGAGAAGTGGGAGGTGTCTGACTACAACATAAATAGATGCAGAAGTTCTCAGAAGCTCTTCTGCACTCAAGCAGGAACAGAAGGACTGTGGAGCACGACTGTACAAACTCTGACAGCTCCAAATGCTCTTTGTTGCTGCTCTGTAACAGAGGTTGTTGTGTCCTCTGCACCTTGGGAAAATGAGGGGAAAATAACATATTTGTGTAACTGCTGGCAGGCTTTGCCAATGCAGCTGCCATAGGCTCCATGTCAAAGCACCAGGGGAGCGCCTAATCCCCTTAGAAATTCAAAGGCATGTGAAACATTCTGTCATTACACTGTCTCTCTTCTACTCATCTCTCCTCTTTGACTCTTCTGCATCCAGTTCCAGCTTCAGACAAGAGAAGCAGAGTTCAGTGGCAGCATGATAAAATCACATTGTCTCCAAAAAAGAAAAGAAAGGCTACTGTCAACAACTGGCATTAATTGGATAGATGGGTCAAAGAGACAGCCTTTTCCCACTGCAGAAGGCTGGGACATGGGGCAAGGGAATCCGAGGGGATTCAGGCAGTCTCTGTCCCTGCAATGAACAAGCTTTGCTGTACATGTTCCCTGCGTTGTGCAGGAGATCAGCTGCGAGAACTGCTGCAAGATCTTCTGACTTTGGAAACAGGTAGCCAAAACTACAGGATCTTCATACAGTTGTCCAACAACACTAGACTCAGGGGGCACACACTGATTTATGCCAACTTTCTGCTTCAGCTTGTAGAGTTTTATTAGGTTTCACTGAAATTTATATAATAGAATCCAAGTAAACAATAACAACAACTTTCATACACAGGGAAAAATATCTCCCCATGAAGCCAGACTGACTCAGCAACAACATTTTCTCTTTGGTTTGGCTATTTAAACCATTGGCAAGCTAAATCACTTTTGTGAAATTTTTTTGCTTCAGTTCAGCATTGCTCTGCTAATCCAGAAGCCACATTGAACCCAAATTTCTCATCAACAGCATTGTGACTGGACAGTTTTTGATATTGCAGAAGAAAGCTAAACACAATTCTGGGAGTTGGGAGTAAGGTGGACACTGATCTGCTTCTGCAATCATGGCTCAGAGACAGCAATCTGAGTTCCTGATGCTTTTGCATTTTGGAGGCAGTGAAGTGAGGCCCTCTGACAAAAATATCACCCAGTGTGTTTTTATTACCACATAATCCATGCCTTTGCCACTTGTCCACATACCACTCTTTAATGCAAACCTCATGTCATCCTGTTCTTTTCAGGTTCTGATTAACTCTAAAATGCCCAGATTTACAAAGCCAGTGGAGAAACAGATCCTTTCTAGTCAAGAATGTGGAAGGGGAGGGGAAAGGGGGAAGAGAGAGAGAAAGACCTCAAATTGCTTACTGCTTGGAACTGATAAAATTAAAAGTAAAAATATGGAATGAATTGTGCTTTATTTGATGTCTTCTGTGTGTACAGATGAAACATCACTTGATATTATAAAGTATGCCACATGAAAAGATATGAAGTACAGAATCAATTCAACAGTTCTCTATTGTTCTGGGCAGCCAATGGTGTTGGTAGCTAGTTTTTAAAAATTAGTCTTCTACTAGCTGGAGGATGGAGAACCAAGGTTTTTGCTGCCCCTTGAGTTTGCTAGGTGAACACTGAAAAATGCAGTTATATTAATTTTAAATGGCTGCTCAATCAGGTAACCTCCTAAAAAACAGCTAGGAACTTTTTCATAAATACAGTAATCAGACAAGTCTTACACCAACTTACTTCCAAAACCACATAAGACAAAGCCTCTTCTTAAACCAAAGACTGAAATCTTAAAATTGAATAAGTTCATTTCATGAGAAGCTTAGTAAGATTATTTTCAGAAAAGCAATCAGAGCTTCCGCTTCAGTATCTGGGCTGCTACTTCACTTCTCTGAGATGTGAACCTACTACCTGTGTCATCACCTAACACATCAGGAAGTTCTGGAGATGACCACAAACCATGCGGGATTCTGTATGGAGATTTTGTGTGTATGTGTGTGTTTGTATCTTAGATTGAGACTTTACAGAATTCTCTATGAGGGATCACCAGGACAAACACCTCTTACCTAATTTCTGCAAGGATATACAATTTTTTAGCTGAATTTATACTGGATTATACTAAAGATGTCCCACAGTATATTGCTTGACACAAAATGGCAACAAGCTTCCTGTTGACCACCTAAGTTTAGTCACTGCAGTCTTCCTCTGCCTCTCATCACAGGAGAACTGAGGGTAGTCTTGCTCATGCTACAGTCACTACTCCACAAAACAAGTTAAATTTTTACTGTGTTACAGCAGTGAATTTAGCTGAGAAAATTTTTCCTGAAAAATTTGTGCAGTGCCACCTATTATAAGATGCTTGGCATGATAAAAATCGGGAAATCTGCCATTAAGTTGCTATAAGTTCAGCAAGTAATGCTGATAGAATTTGAACATTAACTCACCAATGGAGAATGCCAGTACATTTGTAGGATCATCAGTGTAATGGATTCTGGCATTTCCTTCTTACCATCTTTACAAATGTCACTTTCATTCTATTGTAAACTAACCCCAGATTCTTCCAAATCTCCAAAATAAGGTTTGCTTGTGAGCAACCAGCCACATCTACTTTGCTGCCCAATATATTGCAGCAGGAAACATGTTGGACTAATAGACAAATCATTAAAGATATGTATTGGACATTCCCTAATAAATAAACAGACGTAATGAAATATTACCTTAGATTTTATTTTCTGCCACTGGGGAAAAGAAACCAGAGGCACAAAATGTCCCAAGTAGAAGGCAGCAGCGTTCTTTAATTGATCAGGTTAGCACAATGTGTTGGACCCCAATTTTATGTAAAACAGCAAAGGCCTCCTGAGGAGAAGGACACAACACCAATGCACACTACTGATGGATCTGCCCTCAACCCTGACCATTTAATACTGGAGAATTTTATTGCTTACTGGAGTGTAGTCTCCCATCTCTTTATCAATTATTCATTCTGGAGAGCAACCTTCCCTATGCACTAACACGAAAATCTGGAGGTTAGATCTAATTTACTCTTTTAACCAGTTTACTCCAGTATCAAGCATTTAGGTTGGCCTCTGTGGTTTCATACATTACAGCCATATATCAAAGCAATTTGTGCAAATGCCAGCTGAGCAGCCAGCTATATGTATCATGTATTCTGAGATTACACAGTTCCAAATGCCTTTGTAAAGCAAACCTTTCATCAATAAATCAGGAAATACCCTGATGCATGCTTTATGTAGAGCAAGGTATTCTATTTAGGTCACAGGGAGGTTCTGCCAGGTTTGCTAAAATGAACAAATCCCCAGTGTGTACTCTCGCTCCACCACATTTCATAACACATGCAGACATGTCCCACTCAGTCACTGCTGTGCATTTGTGACTGCTGATGACCCTGCACTTGCTAAACATTGGCTTGATGACTTGGAGCTCAAATAGCCTGCAAACTAGAAGACGATCTGCTCTGGTGCCTATTGTGGCTCTATCCTGCACAAGAATTTACAATGGTAAAAAGAGCAGATCCAAATTAAAATTAGATGTCTTTCTTGCGGGAAGGAATCTAGAACATGCACCTTTTCCAGAGGGCTGAAAAAGAAGTGGGCAGAAGGCAGGTCAGACTGCATAACACTCAATGAGAAGTTTCCAGTGCAGTTGGTGTTTTTTCTCCAAGGAGATGAAAGAGATAAGAATCAGCCCATTAAGTGCAGAATATCTAAACAGCAAACTCAAGCTAGGCAGTCATCCATTTCCTCTGCCTTGAATTCAAGATGCTGATGTTGGTCTGATCACTCTTCCTGCAGAGGAAATGTCTATGATAAGGTTCCAAGCATAAGGGTTTCCAGATTTCCAGACAGACTGAAATGATAAGTTATCTAGAGTGGAGGAACAAGAAACTAAATGCAGAGCTTGCTTTCCCTTTGAAAGATCTGACAATAGACAGGGAAAATAGTTAAAGGGGGAAAAAAAAAAAAAAAAAAAAAAAAAAAAAGTTAGCAAAGTTAAGGGGAAATAAATCACATCCTACCAAAAATACGAATCACAGAAGTTTTCGTGCTTCAAAGACTCAGTTTCCAGCATAAGGAAATGCAGCCTCATGTCAATACATCGAAGGGTTTCCTCAGCACATTCTCATCAGTGCTTTCAGAAACGTTTTCAACCCCAGTGTAACCTGAATTAGTGGATGAGGACTAAGAGTGGTGCTCTGCATGACACTGTTCCCACTCTCCCTCCTACCTCAGCTACTGCCCACTGTTAAGGGGAAATAAATCACATCCTACCAAAAATACGAATCACAGAAGTTTTCGTGCTTCAAAGACTCAGTTTCCAGCATAAGGAAATGCAGCCTCATGTCAATACATCGAAGGGTTTCCTCAGCACATTCTCATCAGTGCTTTCAGAAACGTTTTCAACCCCAGTGTAACCTGAATTAGTGGATGAGGACTAAGAGTGGTGCTCTGCATGACACTGTTCCCACTCTCCCTCCTACCTCAGCTACTGCCCACTGTCCCGTGAAGGCCCAGCTACATCTCCCACATATGCAGCATGCCATCCCCCTCTCCTGGGCATTCTTCATTATTATTTCCCTTCCTTTCCTCTCCCTACCTCCACTCTCCCCTCTATCATACCCTGATTACAGAGCAGATTGGTATTCCACACTATTAGTTCACTCCCCAACCCTCCATCTGCTTGTAATGGACTGTGGCTGAGTGGAGAACAGCATCAGGGTGAGGCTGTGATGACCTAAAGCACAGTAAGAAGTTTTTCTGTGCCTCAGTTTCCCCCCTGAGAAATGCAGCTCACATGTGCTTCTTTTGTAAAGCACATCAATGTCTTTTGATTACAGAGGCCACCCAAGCATCACAATTAACAAGCTGCGAGCCCCCTTGGAGAGCTTTCTCTACTTCCAGGCCCCATCAGGGCTTCCCTCTCCCCTCATGAAGGTTCTTTTTCTGTTTGGCAAACAGCTCTCTCACTACTTTGTTACAGCATTTTACGGACCTGATTATCACAGAAGGTGCCAGAATAATGCAGATAGATTTGTGTAAGTCCCATACTCTGCTTTCAACATCATTTGCCAAAGCTTTCTGGTTGTTTGGAAATTTGTTGGCCTCTCTACGTAAGAAGTATTGGAATAGGTTAGTTACTAAAACAGCAGAGTGTCCTGTGGAACATCTCCCGTCAACTAATGGGAAATCTTCAACCAGTGACACTTACAGCAGAGTGTAAATAAGTCCAGGACATTTTCATAACTATTTCAGGCTCCTTTTATATTATAGCAGAGAAGAGTAAGAGCAAACTGCTCTCTGTAACATTTATGTCTATTTCATGCCTTTCATGCTTTTCCTTGATGTAAATTCAACCTGGATCAAATCTGAGGATATAATCAAGACTGAAGAAAAAAATAAACTGAGTGAGGGCAGGAACAAAGTGAAGAAAAAGTAAACCCCAAGGATATCAAGAAGAGAACTACAAAGGAAAAAATAAGAAATTTGAGGTTGATAAAAATAAACCAGGATGAAAAAAATGAAAAAAAAAATTGATACAATTAGAGGGACAGTACCAACCTAGCCATAGCCATGATATTAAAATCAGTTTACTTTTACCTTTGTTCTCTCAGAACCACTGTGGAGTTCCTATTACACTCCAATATATATATTTTTGCACAACTAAGACTATGCAAGTCAATATATGGATATATCATATATCCATTATGGAAAAAACAATATTTATTTATTTATTTATTTTTACAGAATCCTTGTTTTTGTTTTTAATTAACACATTTTAAAGTATTTTTCTTTGCTGTTCTGAGTCTCCAGAGCATAGTTGGGAAATGTTTTCCAGCCTCCCTGTTGCAGTAGGCACTACAAACTTGCCTGTTTCAAACTGCAAGCCAAGATGCTCAGGTTTCCAGGAAGTGGATCTTGACAAGAAACACCAAATATCAGGAGACCCATGATAAAATCACTAGTGCCAACAATGCTGCACATCAAGATTTTTTAAAATTAATATTACCTTGGGGATTAGCAAATAGTCCCAAGCTATACACACTGTGACTGAAAAACACTCTTGGCACATTAATCTTCTCACTAATGATTAGCAATTTGCATTCTGCTGGGGCTTGTAGGACCCAACATGGAGGTCCCGTTGTTCTAGGACAACACTTGCACGCAGCGGGACGTAGAGCAGGCTTAGTGGTAAACAAAGGAGGCTGGGAAGGAATCAGAAGGGAAAACAAGGCACACATAGTTGAACTCTCTAGCAAGAGATCACATGGCAGGTCTGTAGTCCAGTCTCATGGAGACAAAAAAAAAAAATATGTACAGCTCTTCAGGCTCAGGAAATATTTTAATTACAGGCAAACTGAACTAAGATAAAAATAATATAGACTGAGTGTGTATATTCTTCACAGATAAGTTGAACACCAGCTGAGATGAGGAACTGAATTCCCTCAAGAGTAATTTCTTGTTAATTGCACAACTTCAGGCACTTTCTTGGAAGTCCTTATAAATTGCAGACATTAATTGTTACAGGAGGGTTGCAGCTTCTTCTGAAGTGTTAGGCACTGCTCACCCACATGTAGAGTGTACAACAGGGAGTATTGTCTACCCATTGGCCTTTCTTAAAAATGTCACCACACCTGTGAGCAGCTGTGCAATGCTGCTGCAAGATCTCTCTCTTGCATCAAGATGTGAGTTGCATTTGGGTAACAGGCCAAGCAGCCCACCTTCAGACACTATTCTTACTTCTCACAGATGTAATAACAGGTTTGTAATCCTGCCTGTGATCTACACAAGAGTGGGTAAAGGCCTTACAGATCATGCTAATCAAGCAATAGTTGAATAATGTATGAAGGTGTAATGCAACATACATCTTAGATAAAAACACTTCTGACCATTCAAATAGCACACAACCACTTATATGAAGACCTGCACTTTTTAGCAGGGCTGATAACAGTCCCTTTTTCTAACTTATCTTCTACGAAGGAATATACATTTTGATGCATTTAAAAACACTATTCTACACTTCTTTATTAACTTCTGGTCAAAATTTTTGAAAAATTATTTGGGATCAGTTATTGTAATATATTTCTGTGAGATTGTTAAGATGCTGCTGGGAATCGACTGTTTCAATTTTTTTCAAAGTCTTTGCAAAGTTACCTTTTGTCTTAAGCTTACCTGTGTTGGCCTGGCTGCTCACTGACTGTGTGCATCCACAGTTGTTCTCTCCACATTTCTACAGTGGAGGTGCAAATCCCTCCATGTTCCCAGAGATCCCGCTTGAACAGGCCTGACAGGACAGAAATATGTGAAGCGTACCCCACCGGGGAGGAACTTTTTCCTGACACAAAAGGATCTAGCCAGTAGTCAATCCCAATTCTGGGAGGAGATAGTCCCCCCTGCAGGGACCCTGAAGTCAGCACTCCATCAGCTAAGCCTGGTTGAGACCCTTACCTATTTTCCTGTGGCACTGCAATGCTATGGTCCAAGCTGCTGTGGAAAGTGGCAAGCCAAAGGACTGCCTTCTGCTTGACTTTGCATATGGAAGAAGCAGGTATGTGCATTTGTTTCCCACATCAAGGCCAAAGTAAACATCAAAGCAAACTAAACAATAAATGGCTAGCTTGCATGGTTAAAGCTTTAGCAGTTGTAAGAAGTGTCCATCAGCTTCTGTGGAGCTATTCTGATTTACATCAGTTGAGGGCTTCCCATTAGGCACATCTGATTTTATTGCTAGCAGCACAAACATAGATTAAGATGGCATATTTTGTGGTTCAGATTAACACCTGTACTTTTAAAAAAGTGTTTTTCCCCTTGTCTTTTTGGAAGAAGTGGTAAATTCCATGTGAATGACAAAGAACCTTGCCCCTAGGTGGTTTGACTTTCAGAGCCAGGGACAAAATGTTTGGAACAGGCATGCTGTGCAAAAAGAATGGGACAGAAGCATGTAAACCAACTCACTGCAGGGTACAAATGTATAGAAGAACTTCCCATATTATTTTGTTACTTTTGAAAGCTACTTGTCCTGAAATACATGTCTCTCCTCTTCTAATGCATGTACAAGCTAATTATTTTTATAAACCTAACGAATGTTCTGTAGGTGCAGAAGTTCTGACTTGGCTTTTCGCGTTAGTCTCATGACTACTGAACTGAAGCATGGAGGTTGGAGCTGCAGTCCCTTACACCTGCTCTGTCCTAGCAGGGGGGTTGGGTGGCACCTTGTTTATTGGGGGAATAGTATTTAATAACTGCATACGCTAATGTTAGATAAAAAGGACGATGGTGTGGCAATGTCAAAAGGTGGTAGGAATGGCAAACAAGCAGCTTTCCCAGCATCCTTTAAGAGCTTCCTGAAATAGAAGCCAATGTAAAGCACCTGGCCTGTCAAAGCTTCCTTCGCTTTGATATTGAGTGGCTACCTTGCATGGACAGGACTTTGCTACACACATAGCAAACAGCCCTTCCTCCCCCGACTGGCTTTCAGGTGAGCTGAGGGCTGATCTCCTGAGAGAAAGCAGTGGCGGGACACAGACATTCTCAGCAGCAAGACCTGGGCTGAGCTGCTTGCGAGGCAGGCAGCCCGACCCTGCCTAGCCTGGGGCACATGTGAGGGAATTCTCACATGCTCTCCTGTACCTTTAATCTGGAACAAAACCAGTGGCTCCAGTGGGCGCCAATCAGTCCCAGCATGAGCACACACAACAGCCTCCCTTCCTTTCTTTGCGGGCCACAGACAGCAGGAGTAAGGAGCAGAGCTCCAAACATCCCTGCAGGGCTCCTGCTGTGCCCGTTTTCCTTAAAACAGGGAATCTAGATGTTTTGGCAGTTTATTTCACTTCAGGTAGGGT
>NW_009953332.1:2138905-2162579 GCF_000747805.2 Chaetura pelagica
AGAAGGGCTGTCCATGCCTGAGACTCTCGCTGATTCTAACCAGTTCCTCAAATTTTATTTTTTCTTCAGCTGACAGTACCTGCAGTAGAAAGTGTCAAGTACCCCTAACAAGTGATTAAGACGGGCAATACTGAGCTTCACAAACAGGCTATTTGACAAGTCTTTCCTATCAACACAGACTACAAAATCAGCATTCAAATGACCAAGGAAGCTGACTCTATTGACATCTGGCTCTTGTTTCAGCACATTAATTATCCTCTTGGGTTCTCCCATCTTCACCTGCTTCCACACAGATGCCGTCTCATAATTTATCTGCTTCAACATTTTCTCCCCATTCTGAACAACTGAACTTTTTTCTTCTTGCATAACAGTTCTACTCCAGCATATGCATTTATCCTGCCAAACAAATCTACCCCATCAATGTCTGTCTCATCAATGTCTTGAAAGCACACTGAGCTACTAAAGAAGAATACACTTTTTAGTTAACACGTGGATTCCAGGACACAGCTGCATCACAGTAGGCTCTTTCCAAAATGATAAAGGAATCTCTAAGAAAGAATGCCCATCATCAGCAACTTCAAAAGAATAATGGGACACAGCTTATGCTGTAGTGCAGAAAGCTCATTGTGGTGTTGGGACAGCCGGAGGCAGTGAGAAGACTTGCAAATGCATGTCCCAGGAGGGATTCAAGCCCAGCAGAGCTTAGTAGAGGATCTGACATTCACCAAGATAAAGAGCATGAAAGAAACCAAAGATTGTGCCTGGAAATTAACCAGAGAAATTCCAAGAAAGTAGGTGAAGCAGACTATTAGATGTGGGAAGGAAGTAAAAATCAGGATCCTTAGTGTCCTGTATCCGGCCTGGCCTGGCTTCACTATCTCCTTAGAGCAAGCAGCTGCAGCTTACTCTAAAAAGCAGGATGCTACGAATTTTAGAGTGTTGTTACTGTGACTTTGGAAAGCTAAATAATGTCTCCTCCAAGGGACTGACAACAGGCTTGTTTGGATTTTTACAGAGCAGAAAAATGGCTGGAGCCTTTTCTGGAGCTCAGAGTTGCTTGTGCCAACAGTTCTCTACACTTCAGGATCAATAATCCTAGTGACAGTCCCGGGCTCGGCAACTGCTCCATTATAATTGCAAACACAACAGTTCTCATCAATAAAACAACCTAACAAGTAACCTGCCTAGAACATCCCATCAAGGGTGCTTCTGATAATGCAGCAAGTTGTTTCCTTCACTGCACAGTTAGAGCACAACATAATACTACTGTTTCATTGCCGTAACTATGTCCAAGTATTTTGCACACTCTGGAATACACAGAAAAATTCACATTTTCTTCAGCAAGTAATGAGCAGTTACTTATTTCTTCTTATAATAACTACAAGACTTAACCAAACTAAGTGCCTGTAACTGCTCTGCAAGGACAAATTGTTAGCCAATTACTTCTTACTTCTTGTAGTGGCTAATAACTGGTGAAATGTTAACATAGGTCTCTCAAATCCAGGATCAGAAATAATGTGAATTTAGCAAAACTCTTTGCAAAAGAACCCACAAAAAATTAAGCTCACCAAACATCAGCCTGCAGACCAGCATTATCAAGACAGGAAAACACCACTGTCTGTATCACTACTATGTACCATGTCTGCTTATTGATGCTTCTCCCATACAACTTACCATACAGATTTCATAATAATAAATTTACATATTAATTTATTGCTGTGTAGCAACTGAGATATGTTATATTTGCCTAATGCTGATTCATGGAGTCAAGCTCAGTGGAAAAAAAACGACTACTAAACAAGTGTTAATATTAGGCTTCTTAATTTATAGATGGGAGACCATACTGTTAGACTGATTTTCAGGAATTCTGTCTATCAGTAGCAATCCATCAAAGCCTAATTAATCTTATTAATGCATTAGCATTTCCAAGGGCTATTCTTTAGTCCAAAAATAGATAAAAAGTGTCACCAAAACACATATTTACTGTAACCTTCTTGCTATGTGGTTCCTTTTAAAGTTCGGAAAGTCCTAAACCACTGGACAAGTGTCTTAACACAAGACACAGGGAAGTCTTTCCATTCCTCTGGAAAAAATACATCTACTCCTTCCTTTCACCTGTAATGTCTTTGCTGAAAGAAGCTCACTGTAACTACTACACCTTTTTCCAGCACAAAAGTTTGGAACAAGGAGCACTTACCCTCAAGGGAGGAGGATCAACTTGAAAAGCATTTACACAGATTGAATATATGTAAGTCCATGGGGTCTGATGGAATGTACCCACAAGTGCTCAGGGAGTAGACTGATGTTACAGTGAGGTCATCCATTATTATCTCTGAATGGTCATTGGAGGTCAGGGGAAGTTCCTGAGGACTGTAAGAAAACAAACATGACTCCTATCTTCAAGGACAAGAAGGAGGATCCAGTGAACATCAGGCCAATCAGCCTCAGCTCAATTCCTGGGAAGATAATGGAGCAAAGCATCCTGGCTACTGTTTCCAAACAATCAATGACAATAAGATGACTGGGAGTAACCAGCAAGGATGCCTGATATGCAATTAAATGCCTGGTTCAATGGATGAAGGGACAGCAGGAGATTTTGTATACCTCCATTTTTATAGGGCTTCCAGAACTGCTTCCTTTAATATCCTCATGGATAAGCTCACTAAGTAGATAGGTTAGATAAGTAGCCAGTGAGGTGAACTGAATGCTGACTGAACTGCTGGGTTGAGATGTCTATGATCAGCAGCACAAAATCCAGCTGGAGGCTAGCCACCTGTAATATTACCCATGTATTTATACTGCAGCCAAAACTGTATAACATCTTAACTTATAACTTGGATGTTGGGACTGAGTACATTCTCAGCATTTTTACAGATGATACAAAACTGGGAGGAGTGGATAACACACCAGACAGGTGTGCCACTATTGAAAGCAACCTTGACAGGCTGGAGAAATGGGCTGACAGAAACATGATGTCATAATGTGCAACAGAGAGAAGAGGCAAATTCTTCATCTGGACAGGAATAGTCCCTCTGCGTGCCAGAGGCCAGCTGGCTGAAAAGCAGCTTGGCAGAGAAGGATCTCTAGGTCCTGGTGGATGCCAAGCTGACTGTGGGCCACTAATGTGCTCTTGTGGCAAACAAGGCCACTGGGATCCTGACCTGGTTTAGAAAAAGCATTGCAAACAAATCTAAGGAGGTTCTTCCACTGACAGTTCCACAGATACTTCCACATTACTCAGCCCAGTGGGGATACATCTGGAGTGCTGTGCCAAATGCTGGGCTCCTCAATACATTAAAGATACAGAGTTAATGAACAAAGTCTAGTGATGGAGTCCACAGGACATACTGAAGAGAGTCCAGCAATAGGCCATGAAGATAATTATGAGAATAGAGCATCTGTCCTACAGGAAGAGGCTGAGAGAGCTGGAACTGTTCAGCCTGAAAAAAAGACTAAGTGGGGATCTTCTCAAGGTGCACAAGTAGTCAAGCAGAGGCTGTAAAGACAAAGCCAACCTCTTCTTGTGTCTCCTTATGAAAGGCCAAGAGGTAATGGACACAAAATGAAACACAGGAAATCCCTTTTAAGTAAAAAACATTTTTACTGGAAGATTGCTTAACCGCTGGAGCAGGTTGCTCAGAGAGGTCACAGAGCCTTCTTCCTCAGAGACATTAAAAACTGGAGTGAAGAAATCCCTGAGAAATCTCATTTAATTGACTTTTCTTTTAGAAAAGATTTGGCAAGACAATGTCCAGAGATGTCTTCAGACTCAACCATGCTGTGATTCTGACTATTAGCTACACTATACTTCTTACCTTGTTTTCCAGTTGAGTGGATCCTAGCATGCAGGGTTTCAAAATTATTGCCAAATGTTGATTTCACTCTATCCAGAGCTTAATTATGTAACAAAAGGAAAATAGTCGTATTATAAACTGGCAAAGACCTCAAAGGTTCAGTGTTAAGGTGGAGAAAGCTAGAAGGGAGAAGCATGGTTTCAGCATACATATAATTTCATGCATCTTAGCACACAATGGAATGTTATTGTAGACTTGATAAATGCTATATACAAGCATTTTTTTATGTGTGTATAAAACACAAAGTACTCTGAATCAATCCCAATTCAGTTTAAGTCTGAGTGTATCCTTACTGTGGGCCATCAAGGTTTTGGAATATCAAATGCAAGCTTCATTGAATTGTTTTGTTTTGGATGGAAGAGATCTTTAAGATCAAGTTCAACCATTAACCTAGCAGACTGCAAAATCCACCACTAAACCATGTCCCTAAGAACCACATCTACATATCTTCTAAATACTTCCAGGGACAGTGACTTAACCACTTCCCTGAGCAGTGTGTTTCAGTGCCTGACAAGCCTTCAAGTGAAGAATTTTTTGCTAATATCCAATCTAACCACGCCCCCCCCCTTGTTACTTGGGAGAAGAGACCAACTCACACCTCACTACAACCTCTTTTCAGGTAGTTCTAGAGAGCAATAAGTTCTCCTCTCAGACTTCTTTTCTCCAGCAAAGTGTACACCCACCCAAGCCATGAGCAGCAAGTTTCTCCAGGACAATGCTGTGTGAAATGGTGTCAAAGGCCTTACTAAAGTCTAGGCAGACAACATCCACAGCCTTTCACACATCCACTGAGTGGGTCATCTTGTCATGGAAGGAGATCAGGTTGGTCAAGCAGAACCTGCCTTTCATGAACCGTGCTGAATGGGCCTGATCACCTGCTTGCCCTGAACATACTGTGCAATGGCACTCAGGATCCTCTTCTTCATAACCTTCCCTGGCACCAAGGTCAGACTGACAGACTATAGTTCTGTGAATCCTTCTTCTGACCCTTCTTGTAGATGGGTGTCACATTTGCCAATCTCCAGTCAACTGGGACCTCCCTAGTTAGCCAGGACTGCTGATAGATGATGGTAAGTGGCTTGATGAGCACTTCTGCCAGCTCCCTCAGTACTCTTGGGTGGGTCCCATCCAGCCACATGGACCTGCATGTGTCAAAGTGGTGCAGCACGTTACCAACCATCTTTTCTTGGGTTATGGGGGATTCATTCTTGTCCCTGTCTTCCAGCACAGGGGGCTGTGTACCCAGAGAATGACTGATCCTACTCCTGAGGACTGAGACAAAGAAGACATTAAATACCTCAGCCTTTTCCTCATCCTTTATCACTGTTTCCCCCCACATCAAATAAAGGATGGAGAATCTCCTTAACTCTCCTTTTGTTGCTTATATATTTATAGGAACATTTTTTATTGTCTTCTATGGCAACAGCTAGATTAAGTTCTAGTTGGGCTTTGCCGCTTCTATTTTTCTCCCTGCATAGCCAGATCTTCAAATTATAATCTGCAGTCTTCACCACAGGTTCAAAAGATCCTGCAGCTTCTATCATAGCTATCACATGCACATTTAAAATGTCTTTAAGAGAGCCAGATACTTACCCACTCTGCAGCAGGATGAACAGAAAACAACATTTGTATATTTGGGCCTTCTTGGAGCCAGTTTTCTTCACAGCCCTAAGGAGACTTCTGACAGACAATACTGGCACTCCTGTACCTTAGCTCACTTGAGAAGGGCAAATGGGACCTCTCATGGCCCACAAGTCAAACGACATCAGATGAACATGCCTGTTCACTGCAGTCGTGTTTGTCAGTAATACTCTTCCAATGTTAGCAATATGGTAGCAATCTGGGTCTGTCTTTTTGACAATATGATGACTAATTCTTGGCATTTCAGAGGCTGACAAATTGATGCCTCTGCAGGTGTGCATGTTTGTATGGCCCTTGTTAACCTTAATAATATCTTAAGGGATTCATGATGGTGAAGGTACACCTCCGTTTTTATCTTTACAGATGAAATAAGATGTAAGACTGGCCATGCAACAAGTGCACCAAAGCCTCTATGTGACTTCACATTACACTGTCTGTGATTGCTGCTTTTTTTGTGTGTGTTTATTTTTGTTCCATTTACATGTTTATTCTGCCTTCATGTAATGCCATTCATATTGCTGAAGAGTTATTGAGCTCATCTACTGTTATTCTTTTAGTTGAAGCACATTTATTTTGCAGTACATCTGAAGTTGCCTTCCATTAATTGATTGCCTACAAAGGACTGTGGCATATATAGGTACAAAAAAAAACAACACCCCAAACCACAAAAAACAAACAAACAAACAAACAAAAAAACCCACAAAAAGCCTACTTACCTTAAGGCAACTCTTGTTTTCTCCTGAATTTAGAGAAAATCAAAGAAGTCAGGGCATAAAAATAATTACTTGTAAATTATCCAGTCACCCTTCTTGAACTGTGCTCTGCAATTATAACAGTGATGTGTCAAGCACTTCTCTTTGGGCACTGTAACTGCAGCTGACTTAGCATGACTCTTGGACATGTTATCATCATGTTGAGGTCACAATGTTTTCCAAAAGACAGCAGTTACCTTGCAGTATCTGTAGTCTATTTTTGTAAGTATTCGGTGGCACAGTGCATCAGTGCCTGCTTGCCCTGAATAGCTAGAAAGCACCATGCAGCAGGCATGCTTTGCACAAAAATGGAGCATCCATATTACCTATTACAAGCTCTGATGTGTTACTAAATGAAATAAATTGTAGTTAGAATGAAACATATTATTCTTGGTAGGATTTCCTGCTAGCATTTTAGTCTTGAGGTTGAGGAATCAGCCTAGAGTTCTAGCATTTTTCTTCAGAAGCTCAGCACCCTCATCTTATGCTTTGGAAGGTTGCTCTGGAAACAGGCTGGATGGAAAATAGGCTGTATCACCTATATTTGTGTGCACATGCATTTACCTGTTTTGTGTTGGAACAATCATATCAGAAAGGGTAACAGCTCAAGTCAGCACAAACTCTAATACAGAAATGCTTTCATAGAAAGTTCATGTGTTAAAACCACAGGCACAAAGGGAGATGCAAAAGTTAATTTCTCTTTTGCTTTCTGACTTTCCCATCTCTAGTAATGCTGCCTGTGCATGACCTGCGGGGGCTGGGCTCTGGGACAATCACAATCCCCAGATGTCTAGAAGATAGATGATGTCTCATCCCAACATATGGGGGCTCTGGCAGCTGAGGGGTGTCCAAGAAGTGTGTACACCAAGTTGGTGACCTCCCTGGGTACCCTGGAAATCTCCAAGGCAGGATTCTTCCTGGCGGGGAATTTCTTCTTGGTAAAAATGCTACCTAACAAAATAGAGGAACAATTTCAGTGTACAGTTTTAGTGCAAGTAACAAGTCTCTCAATTGCAGCATCTGAGGCAGCCACACAGCTGATGAGTTGTCTCAGCAGAGTTCAGGACTCAGTGACCCTGGAGATTTATAAGGAAACTTGATACCTTTCAAGCAGAGTTTTGCATATGAACTGTTAGTACCATGTTTTCGATAAGGCAATAGTTTCTGCCACACAGTTTCTGAGGTCAGTGAGAAAAAAAAAGACGACTGTGGAACTTCTCTGTGAACCTAGGCATTCTGGCTGGTGATGGTTGGAAACCCTTTGCATCTCCTTCATTAGTCTCTTTCAAAGTTTTCAGATTTCCTTTTTTGCTTCCTTCCTTCTATTTGTACATCATCCGACACACCCTCATCCCTCATCCTCCCCACCCCCCACTCCCCATCCCCCTCCTCCACCGACCTATAGTGCTCCAGATTTTGCCCATCAAGCTCCTCCTAATGCCATATAAAGATTTGCTTAGAAACACAGGAAGACCAAACTGGACAGGTTTGTTCTTCCAGACAATGGGGTTTATTTTTCTCAGCTGCACACTTGTCCAAGCTGATTTCCTCTACACACCATTCACTGTCTTCTGAGACTCTGCTGGGGGTGCAAGAAGTGTAACTGGCATTCTCTACAAGTATTTTCTCATTTCAGCTGGCACTATTTTCACATTCATTTCTTCTGCTTCTGTCTTCCTTGAGAAACTTACAGATTTGTGATAAAATCAGATAAAAGTGCCCCTTGTAAAAATAAACATAATTTTATTTACAATTCTGAACATCATTTAAGTGTTCCTTCACTTAGTGTTCAAAGTGCCCTTTGTTACTACCAAATATCCAAATAATTTAAATCACATTAAAAAAAGGCAAGCAATAAAAAACATGAGGATGGAGGTGAAGAGTACTTTTCAGTCAAGCCATTCACTATACGTAGCTTTCTCTCTTGTAAAAATAGTGCTTGTGGATGTATCTGCAATTTCCAAAGAAAAAGACTATGTGTTATTTCTCTGGCTGCTGCATGGTTCAGTGTCATGTTTTTTCATTGCATGTCCTTTATCAGATTCCTTTGGGATGTGTAATGCACATCACAATAAGAAGCTGAGGATGATACAAATAATTATAACATGTGATGCGAACCCACTGTTATAAAGTCAATCTCTCAACAAATTCATCAACTCGACACATGATCTACAGTACCAATTTTATGTAAATGACTCGTCTAATCCTGCTGGGCCAAATTACTCCCTGATGCAAGCTCTGTTAAATTCAGTGGAGTTACTCCAGGAATTCATTGTTTTGCTCACAAGATCTGAAGCCACACTTTTTGTGTGTTGTTCATCTGGAAACCATGGTAATAATAAAAAGAGTAAAATCACTAGATCCTGAGGTATCAGAGGTATTAAATTATCTTTTGTTTAAAACAAAAAGTTACCTTAAATATTACATGTTATTATCATTTTATGAACATAAACTATTAACTTAGAAAATTACATGGGTTTATAAAATTGCTTAAAAGTGCTTCACTTAAGTGAAGAAGCCTCCTAAAGATAATGGGCTCATTTTCACTGACTCTTGCAACATTTAGATAAATAATTTAAAAAAATTTAATAATAAGAACATAAAATACATTGACACTGTAAATTGTCATAAAAAGGCAACCAGATGAGACTGAAATAGACATGAAAGACATGTATTTGTTTTGGTTGGGGTAATTTTTTTTACCATATGTTAGAAAAAAACCCAATAAAAACCCACCAACCCACCAAAACTACCACAACAAAAAACAGATAAACAAACAAAACAAGTCAGACCTCATAACTAAAAACCTAATTACTCTAAGGTGGTAAAAGTATGTCAGTTACCCTGAAATTTAAAAGCATACACAAATTGTATAACCTAGCTTTTATTTGTACAAATTACTTATTTTTAATGAACTATAGTGCTAGTGTGTAGGTAATTCAAATTAAACTTTGATAAAAAACTATTACTTGTGAAGTTTTTAGATACACCTTACTTTGTAGCACAGCCTCAGCCAGGATGGTCCTGACCTGGATGTCCCAGGCTTTGGAGGCAGTGGAACTTTAGGGGGTAGCACCCAGAGATGTCAGCAGAGGTAAGTCCTACAAATTCCAATTTTGGTCTTTTGTTGCCAAAAGCCTGTCATCCATTCTTTTTAATTATGTGCCAATCTGAGAGAGGTCTTATTTTTTTTTACTTCACTTCAGAGATCTTATAGAAGAAGCATAATATATGAAGAGTCCCACCTCTCTTGATTTTAGATTTTTACCCAGAGGGGGAAAAAATAAGATACAGAAAAAAACAAAACAAAAAATCCCTGTTATGTTATTTTGAGTTTTAGATTCCTTTTTTCTGATAGAACATTTAAGGACCATTCAAAATTGCAGGCTTTTTAGCAGAGGACAGATACCATTGCTGTGATTCAGCTCACAGAGTTCAGTAGGATGGTCTGAGTATTTTCAACAGATTTCTCAGTCCACTCCTGCTAGCCAAAGCAAAATATGAGTGTGGCTGATGTTTCAGAAAGTCTCTTCAGCATGGCTACTCTTGTTCAACTCTTATTTTATGCACCACAGCCAGTTTTGTGGCATCCTGCTATTACATTCAGCCCCCTGCTGAGGGTAAAGGAGTGACTCTAAAGCAATGACCCCTGATCCAATCACTGCATTTCGTGGTACAGTTATTTGAGACATTTAATCAAACCAAGTTTTGAGGTATACCACTGACAAACAAAAGCAGAGTCAGGTCCAGCAAAACATATGCAATGGTTTCTTTCATTTTTCATAACTTCATTGAAAGGTACTTGCATGAACGAAAACAAAATAGGCAGCCTGGGTTTATGTGAAAAAAAAAAATAATCCAAAAGCTTTGTATATTGGAAACGTACCTTATTTCTTCTTTTTTTTAGTATCTCCTGCCCTCCAGATGGTCTACTGTGATGACATACACCTGTTCAGAGTCAGCTATTACCCATAGCGACATATGGCAACTCACATATTGCCTAGGCTGAGGGGATCTGGGATTCAGGTCACCTGGGTTCTGTTTTCAAGTGGTGTGATGGCAGCTGTGGGAAACCTGATGACTGACAGAAAATTGCTGTTCCTCTCACCAGCAGAAAAATTTAGATGTCTTAAAAAACCCAGCAGCTGTATCTTAACTTCACCATGTAGGTGCAGGCGATACAGTGAGCGGCTTCTTCAGCAAACATAGCACAATGGAGGTTGTGGCAGGAGCTGCTTGACATGGACAACAGGGATTGTTACAGTAACAAGTCTTGAAGTGTGCTGGCTAGAGAGGGCTTAATAAAGGTCCACAGCATAATGGTCTGCGGACCTGTCCCCACTCTAGAACTACATCTGAAATGAAGTTTCTGTAGGTACTGAAACCTACAAGTGATTTCTTTGTTTTTCTGCTAATGTATGTAGGCTGCTGCAATACTATAGCAATAGGATACAACAGAAGGTAGCTTAAGAGGGAAAGCTTTTGGGGCTGTCTAGAAGCTGGGCTGCTAGCAAATGGAAGATAAAAGAAGCAAAACATAATACGCATGGCACATCCCTGTTATCTAGGAAATTTTGGTAACATTGAAATAATTTGTCTAGCTCTGGAAAATAAATTATTTTTATTATCTTTCTAGGTAAAACAAAGGAGGAAGCTCACGGATGACATCGTGGTTCTGAGATGTTCTGTTAAATGTTGTTGAGTTAGAATTTTAGTTTCTGGTGAGTAGCTGTATTTCTTGAAACTGCTCCAAATCAAACAGAAAATGGGAGCTTTTCAGAGGCCCAGCATACCTCTCACATACCTAAAGATGACAAGACACATCTTTTTCTTCCCTGCTGGTGTCTTATTCTGTATTTGCAGCTGAGGAGGGCAACTGCCTTGAAGTTGAAACCAGTCTGAAAGAGAAAAACATGAGTTCTGTAAAACATTATTTTGGACATCTCTAGTTCTGAATCCAGCCAGCCACTACACTTAATGGACTGTGGAAGAAATGCTTTGAAGTCCAACAGAGGATGCCTATTTTTTTTCCTGTGTCTTCCTATTTTCAGTGTCTTCCAGGTTGAGTTTTTATCACTCAATAGGACGAGCATGGTAGTGGAACACAATCATTTGTTGTGTTTATGGTGGTTAAGATCTATCCTAATAGCAACAAACTTAGACAAATTCTAAAACAGAAGTTCCCTGTGTTCCTGATTTAATACGTTATTTCTGCATGTACCAGATTTTAAGCATAGGAGTTATTGTAGAGAAAGCAACAATATTATACTTTAAATGGAGTAATTTACAACAAGGCACCCTCCTGTTTTTGGAAGTCTTCTTTACATACATTCTAAGTTCTTTGCCATTGTCCTATTTCATACCTAAGGAAGATGATTTAACAGCCAGCTTAAGAGGCAGATTTTGTAGACCTTACTCAAGTAATGATTCAATTGGGTGGGGACTAAGGACAGCAAGACAGAATTAATCAAAGTTTTCATTAAAAAATACTTTCTAAATGGTGAATGATCTGTTCTTTTCAGTGATCATCATCACATTTTTTGTAGCTTGCAATGAAAAAAATCACCTGGCAGGTTTCAATAATACAAAAGATTCACGCAGAAGTCCTCGTTATGCTCTTCTCATTTGAATTGTTTTTGTTTGTACAGCTTAATGGTGCTGAAGGGATGAAAACCAATGAAGAGGAAGAAAAATAAGCTGTTAAAATTATTGTGAAAAATGTAATTTCCACCTCTTATGAAATATGAAGTGCATATACTTAAAAAATGTTCCTACAGCATGACAGACAACATCCTCTTCCTGGCTATATTAAATAAACCCATAGAAATTTGTAGAATTACTGATATTCACCTGAAGAATAAATCACAAGATGTAGCCCCAAAGATGAAGAAAAAAAAAAAGGAAGGTAGTTTTCTATTACAAAGTGAACAGATGTTCATTTTAACGTGTTATTTTCTAACAATCCATATATATCACCTTTTCATGCTGCTAAAAGAATAAAATCAAAAGGAGAGAAGAAAACCAATGGAACACCTTCATAGCATCAGGCAACTGAGTAATTTCAATTCTGGATTATCAATTCAGGACTTCGAGGAGTACAGATGTTTTATTTTCCAGTGCTGGACGATAACCATGTGGTGAGCGTCAATTGCTCCATGTTTATGAAATGGTATCTGGGTTTAATTTCTGCTGTCTGTCAATTGGAGGCTTTGATCTTGGCCTGGAGTTTTTTTCTCCACTTCACTCTAAGTGACTAGAGGCTACTGCTGTCACTGACTCCTCAATTTCTGATTTCACTTTGCCAAGATGTAAAAGATTTATTTACAGGAATTCTTCCAAATATGATCTTTAACTACCTTTTTTTCCCCTCTACCCTCAAGGCATTTTGCAATGAGTTGTTGTAGGATTAACCTGAAGTAAAATACCTAGTATAAGGCAGAATGGAACAGCGTCCATGTGGACAAACAGATGTACTTAAGCAAAGAAGTACAGTCCTACTAACTAATTGCAGCTGGGACTTTAATGTACTCTTCTTTTTTGAATCAAACTTAAATTCTTGGTGATATTTGTTAAAAATTATGGGTTAAATTTCTGATGATCAAGTTACATAGATTAAAGTAATGGATACCAGACTCAGCATCAATGCAGTTATAAATATGGATGAAATGAATGTACATTACACACTGTTATAAATCTGTGTGTTCAAGGAAAAGCATAAATCTCTATCACCTTTTCCTCCTTGGGATACGAAGGGTATGGCTATTTTTACAGTGTTTTCAATGAAATTACAAGTTGGAGTAATTTGCTTGTTCTGAAAGTCTTCAGGGTTTTTACAAACACTTGACCAGCTTTTTATTTACAATGGCATATCATTAAAACACACAAATACTGTGTGCAGGAAAGAGCCATATGACTTTCCAGAGATGAAGACAAACAGGATCATGGTGCACTCAGAGACATTTATAAGTATGTATGGTATTTGTAGAGGTTTCTGCCCCTGCAGCCATTTGCAAGGTGTGGCATAACTACATCTCTTTTCACTATTTCCTTTCAGTGCCTGTCAGTGTGCAGCTAAGGAGAGGCAAATAAGAGGATGTGGTGAAGCCTTATGGTTAGAGGAAAAGGTCTGATTCTAATCTGTGACAAACCACTCACTTGCTGTGTGCTACCAGGGAAAGTCCCAGAGCTTTTTTCATGTTATTTGACGTAGCCACAGGGACTTAATGAACATTAGGGACATCATGCAACTTTTAATCTCTGATCTTCAGATAATTTCTGACATATTAGGAGATAGACACCTGAAAGAAAGAAAGTTCTGTGTGCAAGTCATTGTACCTCATCCCTGATCCAGATGAATATGTCCCCTTTCCTGCTGGCTTTAAAGTAGAACCTGTGCTCTCTTGTGAAGCACACAGGGAGAATCACCTCCTCTCTTTGAGAATGGCACTCCTTATCCTACCTCTGGGCTGTCACCAGTTTTCTGTGGCCAGAGGAGATAGTCTCAGGAGTGACAGAGCTGGCATTACTCTGCTATGTGTACAGTGAGCCATGTACAGAGAGTCTTTGGCATGATCTACTTTTCAGTCCTTGTGTGTGGAGACTTCATTCCTTGAGACACTACAGGGAAGAGGCTGACAGGCTGTTTCCATAATATGTTGTAGCTTTGGGATGATCTATTAGTCAACGAGAGAGACAACAATCTAGGATAATTGGAAATATCATGGGGGTAGGAGGATAGAAGGTGGTTTTGCTTACTTTGTGAGTGATTTTGATCCTTCAACACAAACAGAACTGCTTAAAGATAACAAGAGCTCTCTCTGGTCAGTAGATTCTGTTGAGAGCAATTAAGGAGCTTTTCTGGTGTCTGGCAGGTAGCATGAAGCTCTCTTTCTGAACAAAGATGTGTAAAATAATGCTCCAACTATGAAAGTAATGACTGGCTGAAAACTGACTATGACTTTAAGCCAAACTCTCTAACATCCTATGATGCAGTGAGATCCACGTAGGTGGATCATCAGGCAGGTGAAATGAGACCTTTTGCCAGGAAGAAACGTGTATTTCATTACTTATGGCATAAATCTTAATGATGAACCTGTCTCAAAGCTACATTGCAAAGTTCAGTTGCTTTGTATGTTCAGCATTTTTAATGTTAATGTTAGATCCAATTCACATGTTTCAGGAAGTTTCCCTCACTGAAATTTATACTAATTAAATTCAGTTTTGCCTAAACTAGGGATTTCTTGCTCATAAATCTTCTCTCTTCTACTTGATGCTTCAGAAAAGTGAGGCTGCTACACTGACAAACCATTTCAAAATGTAGGACAATGCAAATTTTAGGGCTCAATGATCCTCTCCATTTAGACTGACCTTAGTGCAGCTCCTGCAGGGATACTCCAGCCTTCTTCAGAATTTGAGGTGTAGCAGAGCTCTGAACTATACTTACAGCTACTGAAAATCAGCAACACCCACTGAAGTCAATGCATAGGTGAAATAGACTAGATAACCAGGCTTTAAACATCTCCCTGAAGCCGCAGCAATTATGTAAAACCATTAACTTAGTAGGCTCATTGTAAAAGAAATAATAAAAACTGAGAGTTTGCTAGGATGTCAGGAAGTCATTTTTGCATTGAAAACTTCAAATTTGTCCACTGCTTGTCTCCTGTGCCCTGTCTACTTGGTAGAGTCAAGGACAGAATACAAACAGAGGTCAGATCAACTCTCAGAATAAGGAAATTCCACCAAAATTAAAATCTTAACCCAGCACCCTTTCCCAGTGCCTCATCGTGGCACTGGGCTGCTGGAAAGCAGGAAGAAGTTCCTGGTAACTGGTGTACCCAGGGCTGGCCCAGACAAGCAGCTCATGTGCTAGGACCTGCGTAACCCTGCTGAGGAGTCACAAGACAGCAGATCACTGCACCCCTCCTCTGCCAGCAGCCTCTACCTGTTGACCATTACAGACCCCTGCAGAACTTGTCTCTGTACAATTCATGCATGTAGTTTCTTCCCCAGAGAGACCTACACTTCCCCATGTCTCCTGCAGGTATGTGGGAGTGGGATGGAGCTGTGAGGGCTTGGAGACCAAGGTCCAGCCTGTCTGTCATCTCCCTTGCTTAGTTCTCTAATGAACCTTTGTTCCTTACCATTCACTCTGAAACCTGCAGCCTCCCTCACAAATCCCTGTTCTCAATAATGCTTCCTTGGTCTCCTGCTCGTCACTAAATCAATGGGCACCCTTGCTTTCACCCAGCAGGACTGGGTAGGCCCTAAGGCTGCTGCAAGGAGTAGCTGCCCAGCAGCATCCTTGGTCTCTAGTCATCACTGGCTTGCCTCTGTGGTTTGTTTTGTTTTTGGAGACTGCCAGCCTTCAGTGTCCAGCCACCACAGAAATTGCTTTCTCTAAGGACCAGAAGCCTCTGCTTGAAGTTCATCTCACAAATGCAGCCTAAGGCATGGATGGAGATCAATGGAGGGCATCCATGCAAAAATAGAAAGCAGACCAAAGTGCAGCTAAATGTTCTTTCCAGGCCTGACTGTTGCAATTCTGTGACATCCCTCTTGATTTACACCAGAACACAAAAGGAGTAGAGCTTTTCCATGCCCATTCAATAATTTATCAAAAAATGTCCCTCATAACAGAAGTTTTAGCTTGCAGAGCCCTGTGCTGAAAATAGTGAAGCCCAGTCTTTCACTGAATGTTTTCAGCCCAGATAGACCATCTAGTGAAAACAAAAGCATGATTCATGACTGAAGACCAGAAACCCCTGCAGACCCATACAGTATGTGAAGACAGAGCTTGGCCCTTTCTGCTCTCCAGGTTCCTGTCCTGCCCAAGGGTACTGCCAGGCAGCCATGGGCTGAGCCACAGTTGGAGCTTAGGGACTGCTGGAGGAGGAAGTAGTGATGCAGACCCACTGTCTGATGCTCTGAAGGGGATAGGCCCAGGGTGCCAGCTGACCACACCACATCCAGGTCCCTTGGGTAGCTGCTCCAAACCTAGTTCTTCCTGTACAGGTGCTTCAGACTACTGACCAGCTGAGTGCTCCCTAAAAGAGGATGATCATGGGGGTCATCCCATGTGAGTCTGCTCTCAGCTCTGCAATTTGTAATGTAATCACAGCCACAAAAGGATGTGAACCCAGCTCTTGGAAGATATCAGCTTCCATGGAGCAGCTGGATTTTCAGGTGTCTCCACTGCCTAATCTGAGAGGCAGGGCACCCAAAATGTTAGCTTCCAGGGAGAGATGTCAGGTTTGGTTGCCAATAGAAAGGGGTTTTTGCCACATTATTTCAACCCATTTAAGGTGTCTTTATAAACTGCTGCTGCAAAAAGATGGAACCTACTTCTTGAAGTGTGTGTCTTGATAAGGTACCAGCAGTGCAGGCAACATCTACACCACTTCTCCATGGGATGACTTGCACAGCTTAAACACAAAGCAGCAGCTGTCCCTGACACTGATGTCAGAGTCTGATTTGGTATCTGGCCAATCTTTGGACATGCCAATTTTTTATTTTTTTTTTTTTTTTAATTAGTACAGAGTGAGCAACCAGACATAAAAAGAAATTTCATCCTTGATTGTTTATTGCTTTTCTGACTGATTCCTTTTTTCAAGTAATCGGCTTTCCACTCCCTGAGAATTATTGTCAAACACCATGGTTACACTGAAAACAATCACACTGAAAAAAAAACATGAAATTGTGTATTTTGAGCCATTTTCTGGGGAAGATTATGAAGTTTTTCAGTGGAAGGTCTGTGATCAGGCCTCCGTGTTGTTGACAGGTTCTGCTGGGTCCCTACCAAATAAAAAACAGGAGGGTATGGATTACTTCTAACACCCATGAACATTGCTACACAGCAGGAAGAGGAGGTAGTAACACTCTCCGCGTGGCCACCTTGCCAGTGCTCTGAGATCAAGTTGTTTGTTTTTTTTTTCATGCCCAATGCCCTTCCCAACACAAATGTGCCTTTCTAGTGTGTAGATTTATCTCAAATCCCTGAATAGCTTAGTACCACAAAACAGGGCACATCTAGGGGCTACAAAACTCTGAGTGGCAAGTACTACACCAGGAGCTGGAGCATGGCATGTTGTCCCCCCCAGCTACTTGCTTGAAGGAATTCAGCTCCATGGAATCACAATCTAATTCATTGTCTGCTGTTGAGGCAAGGAGGAATTCTGACAAACCACCATGGAGACAGAAGGTTTTAAGATCCAATGGCCTAGAAAAGGCTCAGTCCTCTCTTATTCTACACATGTTACAATTTTCTATTTCTGTTTTCTTATTAAACCACTCTGTGTGATTGCTTACATATTAATGTACACTATAAAATATGCCTGAGTTAAGGGCTGTGGGAGAAAGCTTGTAACAACATTACACAAGTGATCATTTTTTTCCTCAGAGGTTAAAAATAGTGAATCTAAATTCTTTATGTCAAGAGATATTTAAGTTGGCTCCCTGGAAGGTTTTATTTATTTTTATTAGTATCCAAGAACATTGTGCACTGGAGGGACCCTTGTGGTCAACATTTTGGTGTTGCCCAACAGTGTTATTATTTCTCTTCTGTCTGCTTTCAGGCAGCTCTGCAGCCAGTCTGCAGAATAGGTTCTTCAGAGTTGTGCTACTAGGTTCTATTTGATTGAGATAAACTTTGAAAATCACTTGGTAATTCCACCACTACATTGTGTTATCTGTGAAGTCAGACTATCACCCAGCAGCCAGCAACTCACTGCTGAGGAAGTTTGACTCAAATTGCCCCATATCACATTATCAGGTGAAAGCGCAACTGGAGCATAGCTGCTTTGTAACACCTTTTCAGCCTCTTTCCTGGGTTTGTGTTGCATAGTCGGGCTGAGGTTAACTAGACTGCCTCCATTAATACCACTTTAGCTTTTTGGATGCAAACATGGGAAGCAATGGCGCAGATCCTGTCCCTTTACTCTGGACATGTCTCTTGACCCCATGTAGGCATTACAAGTTTAAAGAGTGATCCAGTTATCAAACACACAGAAACCAAAAAGCCAAATACTCTGGACCAGCAACACTATAAATATCTGTCTGACATAGAAACACTACCATATCATAGCCTGCCAGTTCTGCTGCATATTTGGGTAGCACATTGGCATCCATTTCTGCTTAATAAGGATGTCAAAGGGTCATCCTTCAAACTCAGGAGAGACAACAATAAGCAGCTAACTTAGAAGCCTGGATATTTTGAGTCTCTGAAGGTTAAGGGGAGTTTCCCAGGTGTCAGCAAAAAAAGAGTCAGAAATGAGAAACTGGGAACAAGACATTTCAGATTGGATGAAATAGCCCTTGCAGTCTTGCAGTCTGGCACATACAAATATGTAAGTACACATTACAGATGTCTCCACATCAGGGTATGGCAAAGCAGAATCTTTTGATCCAGCTTTCACTCCTTTTACTGTTTGTTGTACCTGGTTCAAAACATCCTATAAGAAGTGTTATCATAGTATCATAGAATCATTAAGGTTGGAAGAGACCTTCAAGTTCATCGAGTTCAACCGTAATGCAATTACTACAACCATTAAACTGTGTAGTGAAGTGCCACAATCCAGCTACTACACAGGAGCTCTCTGAGTGTCTGTTCCTCATTCAGAGTTTACACCTCAAAATGGAGAAAATCTAGTTTCTAATTTTTCCATGCCTCAGTTTCTCACTAGCAAGCTGCAAATCTTTAGTCTCTACTGGTATTCCATAGTAGTTTAATGTTTATACATTGAAAGCAGTGTATAATTCCTAGGTAGTTGTGGTGGGCATTGGATACATATACACCCAAATGTACCAATGCATACACACACACATACATGCAGAAAGTGAGAGCAGCTGACAGGAAAAAAATTAACTTAAAACCCACCTTTTTTTGATTCAATCAGAGATAAGTCAAGTGTCCTCTGTTCTGCAGGAATAATGAAACATCTTTTCAGCATGCCCAACAGGGCATACATTTTTGGACATGGAGTCACAATGAGTTGTGCCAGCAGCAAGACTGAAGCAATCAAAATGTAAAAGCATTGGTGGTGACCTTGGAAAGAAGAGCACTTACCACTGTAAACAAACCAACAAAAATATTTGGCCTAATAGTGTATAGAATAAGTGAAATCGTACCAAGCAGAATGGATGTTTACTCTGAGTGGCATTCTATGGACTAGCAAGGAAGGCACTAATTAAAGCATGCCTGCATAAACTCAGCTTGAAGATCACAATGAATACAAGGGTACCAGCACATATGAAGAAAGAAAAGATTGTCACAAACACAATAGATAGGGTTGTTAATTAGTTCATTATTGTTCATATGGGGTCTTTCAAGTCCTTTACACAATCTCTTTCTGCAGTGAATTTATAGTTCCCACATACCTGAAAGTATCCACAGATCTTGCAAGTCTGAAGTTGGATGCTTGAGACCATGACTTCCTGCTTCTTAGAAGCGAAGTCTGCAGCCTGACATCCAGTGCTTATTCCTCATTATTGATGAGAGCTTGGTGAGAAATTATGAGGCCCTCTGCCAAGTTAGTCAGTTGAGTCCTTCTTAAAGAGAGATCTGTCAGGTTATTTACAAGTTGCAACAGAACAGACATCACTTAAGAGACATTTCCATAATCTGACCTCCCATCGTTTTGCTACCCATATTGTAAACTCAAGTTCATTTCCTCCCCTGGATGCCAAACACTCAGAAATAGATGTTTTTCATCTTCTACGCGACAGCTTTCAGGTGACTCCCAAAAGACCAGCCCCACTACGCCCCTTTGATAACTGAAAGGGTATGGAATGATGCTGTAGACTCTGCTGCTATGCAGGGGCAGCTAGTTCTTAAATTATCTGTTGACTTCCTTTGGTGACCACACATGAATGAAAAGTATGTTACTTTGCTTGGTTGACTGCAAGATGGAGTGAGGCAGGCAAGAAGGAATAAATTGTTCTTGAAAGCCTGGGTGCAACCAAACAGCCAGTTCAGCATTTCCGTGGTGGGAGCATATTTAACAGTTGTCATTTTAAGAGGCCTGACAGAGTTAAGGACTGATCTGCAACTAGAGCAGGAGCACAAAGAAGGACCTATCACAGCATGCTTTGTAAGTGTTCCCTCTCCTTGCTCCATCCTTAAGGATGGCAGTTGGCCTCTTCTAAGGATTCAGGATCTGCAGCCTCCTAAATCCAGGCTGTGTCTACAGCACCAGTGCTTGATACTAGCTAATATTTTGTGTGTGAATCTTTCCTTTGTGTTCAGATACAACTTTCATTGACCACAACTAATGCATGGCCTTTGAAGTTAAACCAGTATCTGAATTTTCTGCTGTTAATTAAAATTGTACTAATAAGGACAGAAATAGCTTAGGAGTAGTTTGAGCTTAGCAGATCCATGCTTTTTTGAACTACAAAAGTGGAGGAATCTCTTCCACTCTGGCTTTGGCCAGAAAAGTCTTTTCAAAGACCATACAAGGCATGTTAGTGGCTTCTAATAGTGCTGACTGTCAAAGTCCAGCATCAATAACAGGAAATAGCAGGAAACAGAAGCACCAAGTCAGCAGCATTTTGATAGCACATGCAGGAATAAAAATCTCATCCTTAACTAGATCACAAAGAATTGTATCTTTACCTTCACCTCATAAATTGTTTTGTGTTTAACATAATGAACCTCACACTTAGATTCATTTAGACACACTGATTCATTAGGCTGCCCATGACCTTAATAAATTTAGATTACCAGGAAAGGATAGTTTATATCAGCCTCTTAGTCATAGAAATTACTCATGATATCCACCCACACTAACCTTTGTTCGGTTTCTCCAAGTATGCCAGGGCTTTTCAGGCTTTCACAAATGGAGTTCTTTGATTCCCTCAATGAGAGAAGGACATCAAGGAAGTCTGGTTGCAAGAACAAGCTCCCTATGCAAGATACAAAACAATAACAGTGTCCTTGAGAAGCTGAGGAGTTGTTTTCTCCAAGAACATGATGTACTGCTGGAGGGAAGTGTCCCACATGACCTGAAGTGAGGTAAGAGTGCAGAAAGGGGGAGAAGGGCTTGTGCTCTTCTCATAGGCTGCCAGACTGCTTCTTCAGGAAAATACTCTTAGAGGAGTTTCCACACACAGCCAGCAGCAGACTGAATACAGGGCTTTTGTTCTAGTTCTGAGCATTTGGCCACATTCATTGAGGAACAAAAGTGCTGAAGCAAATAAAATAACAAGAAGACCAAGATGAATCCCAAATACAACCCCTTACATATTTGCTTTCTTTCTTACCATGGGGACTCCTACCATGGTTTTAAAGCAATTCCTTGGTAGCTATTTCTAGCAAGAAATACTTAAAGACTGACATAAAAAGCTATTTTAGTCACATAGCTTTGGGCAGAAGGACAAAAACACTCAGACCAACCATAACTTCAGGCTGACAAGAACCTTGAAAACTGCAGCTTGACAATCTTTCCAGGTTACCAGGAAAGTTCTTTAAGGAATTTTTATCTACACCAAATTCCAGTGTAGACAACAGGACACACTGAAACCCTAAAATTTTACTCCTCTGGAGAGTGAGACCATCACAAGTAAGAAAAGCTCCATTCAAGATAGCTAGTGTAGTAAAGGATCTCTATTCCTCCCCCTCTCTTCTTACATGGATGTGTACTTCTCCACATAATTTGTTAAAACCACTGCTAGCATTCCCGAATGCAGCCTTGGAAAAAAGATTGCCTGGTGGGAGAGTTTATCTCAGCATATTATTTGGTGTCATGCTTTGTCATGTCTAATGAAATTCACCAAACAGCCAAGCCGTTATCACAAGTTCAATTTTCAAGTCACAAGAGACTGCAGGACTGGCCAGACTTATAGCAGCTCTTGTGTGACTTTGCAAAATGAACAGAAGAGGATGAGGACTAGTAGAGCCTGACGTTGTTTTGGGGCAAGATGCTCCTCTGCCTCAGGAGTTCACTGATTTGCAGTGATTTGAGGAATTACTTTATCACCTGGCAGTTAAAGAACCTTTTCAAATCCATATTGGGGAGACTTACTTCATGTCAATTTGAGTGCTAGAGAAAGACCTCAGACTCAACTTTAAAATATTTGACGGTAAAATTGGTCACAGCTGTAACTGTGCCCCTAAATCCTCCCAAAATTCTGAAGGCATTGGAGTTAAAATCTGAGCAGGGATTTTGAAAGATGTTCACTGGGGAAATCTGCATATGAAAATATGCAAATATATTAATATTTCAATGTACTTATTTTTCAACTAAATGATTCATGTTAAAAAGTATTTATCATCAATTTGAAACAATATTCACTTCCTTTCAAATCAGAAGAAATTAAAATAAATATAATTTGGTTTTCCTGTTTACCTTCTCAATCAAGGAGAGGAAAGAGTATGCTGAAAAAAGAAGGAAAAAAACCCAAAACAACAGAAAAAGTAACTATTTTCTTTGCAGCTCTATTTTGTTTTGAATCTAGAAATATATTTTATAATTAAAACAATATATTACATGTATCAGAAATTGTGTAAACCATTCTCAGCAAAATGAAAGGCTGTCAGTTTAATAAAAAAAATTTGACAGATAATACTTGCTGTTATTTAGATGTTCTTCTGATCTTGATTTTGGAGATTTGACATATCTCAAATTAAGCTCTTTTTTAGAAGATGGTCCAGTTATTTACTTGCACCTGAATAATCATATTACAAACTTAATAACTCTCTCACAACCTCTGGATGAAAAGCTTTTTCTTTTCCAAAATAAAGTCCTTTTGTTCTAGTTGTCACATAGTTCATGCTATGCTTGCACATTTTGAAGATCACTTTGCTCAAGACAAAATTATGTACTTGGGACTGCAGCACTCATTCTGCCAGAGCAGACATCTCATCTCTTAGAAATGATAGTCTATTTCACTGCCCTGAACATCAGAAATCTGGAAGCACAGAGTAGGGACACAAAGCAGAATAACCCAGCATTCAGGGAAGCATGTTCTGAGAGGTGGAGCAGGGATCAGAATGAGCTCCTCAGTCATATTCCACTATCTTGACTAACTTGCTTATCTCTGTAGGCTTTGTTAACTTTCAGAATCTGTTCTGTCTTACACCACTGTCAACTCAACAAGTTTGTTGTATACTTAGCCTCTTCTGAAAGCTCTGACTTCTGACATATGAGCACTTGCAAATCTTAGATTTCATTGAAAAGGAAGAGAGGAGAGAGAGAGAGAGACAGAGAGAGAAGGGAAAAAAAGAGGAAAAGAAAAGAAGAATAGGAAGAATGAAGGGAAGGAAGGAAATGAAGGAAGAGAAGGAAAAGAAGGAAGGGCAGACAGGAGGGCAGGCACGCAGGAAGGAATGAAGGCAGGAAGGCAGGAAGGCAGGAAGGCAGGCAGGCAGGAAGGCAGGAAGGAAGGCAGGAAGGAAGGCAGGCAGGAAGGCAGGCAGGAAGGAAGGCAGGCAGG
>NW_009953332.1:2168535-2200018 GCF_000747805.2 Chaetura pelagica
AGGGAAGGAAGGAGGGAAGGAAGGAGGGAAGGAAGGAGGGAAGGAAGGAGGGAAGGAAGGAGGGAAGGAAGGAGGGAAGGAAGGAGGGAAGGAAGGAGGGAAGGAAGGAGGGAAGGAAGGAGGGAAGGAAGGAAGGAAGGAAGGAAGGAAGGAAGGAAGGAAGGAAGGAAGGAAGGAAGGAAGGAAGGAAGGAAGGAAGGAAAGGTTGAATGAAGAGCTCTTTTCAGCAGGCTCCAGTTCCATCTATGTAAGTGTCCCAAGGCAGCCTTCTGAAGGTACCCTTGTACCTTCAGAATTACTTTTCAGAAATGCTTAGCTTTCTCTGTTGCCAAGGGGTGGGACACAAAGGGGAACTCAGGACACTTGGAGTTAACCCTGTATTCAGGCCTATAAGCTAAATCTCTACAGAGGGAAAGTCCTGACTTATTTCTGCACATAGATACCCACACACATACATGCATCCATGATCACAGGTTGGGGAGGTGGGGAACTTTTTTATAAAGGAGACAGAGCTTGAGGAGAGGATTTTTCTAGAACAGTAGCTAGGAAAGTTCACACTTTCTCCTCAGCTCATCTAATGTCTGCCTGGTCATTGCCTTGACATCTGACTTAGAAAATCACCAGGCTACTAGATCCTGAAGACGGTCTTAAAAGAACAAGGACATCATGTATGAAAGGGAATATATAATGTGTTTGATGGTATCTTAGGGATCAAATCTGATAAACTAAACATGGGTTTACAATTAAGAAAAAACGTATTTAAAGCAGAACTAATACCATATTCAAACTTCTGGTTAAAAAGAGGGGACCAGCAAATAACAGTATAAACTGGAGACGAGAGATGGGCTTCAAGGATGATTAAGGGACTGGAACACTTCCCTTGTGAGTCTAGAGAGGAGAAGACTGAGTGGGATCTAATTAATGTCTGTAAAAACATGAGGGCTGGACATCAAGAAGGCAGGGACAAGCTCTTTTCACTTGTGCCCTGTGATAGGACAAGGGGCAATGGATTCAAATTCGAGCACGAGAAGTTCCATCTCAACATGAGGAGGAACTTCTTCACTGTGAGGGTTACAGAGCACTGGAACAGGTTCCCCAGAGAGGTTGTGGGATCTCCTGCTCTGGAGAATTTCAAGACCCATCTGGATGCTTTTCTGAGTGATCTACCATAGTTAGTGTGTAGTTTGTTGGGGTTTTTTGTTGTTGTTTGGTTTTGATTTTGTTTTTTGGGGGAGTTCTGTTTTTTTGGTTTTGTTGGTTGGTTGGTTTGGTTTTGGGTTTTTTTGTCCTGCTCTGGCAAGGGGGTGGACCTGATGATCTTTGGAGGTCCTTTCCAACCCCTAATATTCCATGATTCTGTAATTCTGTGTGAGATAAGATACAGCAAGATCCCATGAAGTAATTAAGTAACAGAGAAGAAACAAAGAGACGAAAACAAAGTAGTCAGAGACAGACCCATAGTAATTACCAAATCAAGCATGTGGCCTTTAGAATGAGTGGGATAATTCAGGTGTTACACAACATTAAATGAATCTAAGAGTGCTAAATGTGTACTGCAAGTGGAAGAATTCAGAGCAAGACAAAATTTAAACTCACAAACAGATGTTCAGTGAAATCTATTGTGAGTTCAGATAGAGGCTCTACTAAATCATTAAATAAAGGCTTGGAATTCCTCAGTGAACAATTTAAAGCAATGCAGAAGGAAGAGATACAATAAACCAAAATAAAGAGGAAGAGAATGCACAAAACTTGGTTCTGGGACTAGACAGAGGTACCAGCTTGAATCTTCTTAAAGTCCTTAGGTACTTGCATGTATTTGCAGAATAATAGAAAAGGCAACTGGAAGGAGGGGGAAGGAATGTTGTGCCTTGAACTGAGGGAAGAAGTGGGATGAAGAGGGAAGAAGCATATCAAAAGAGGACAAAGAAGACAACAAGAATGAAGTGGATATTTGGAAGAAACATGCAACCATTACTATAGCAAGCACAGTTTCTCCTACTGATACATCACCTCCCATGATTCATTCAGACCTCCCATTCAGTCCTGAAACATCCATACAGTCTGTTGTCTCCATCAAGAAAAGTGACTATTATGACCAACAATGTATCCTTTCAGGTCCTAGTTCCCTAAACAAAAAAATCTCCCTGAATACTTTAGCTTTTAAGTTAAGAAACACCTCAAATTATTTGCATATCTGTGCATATCAGAAGGCTGTTCTGATCTGCACATTGGTGTGTGTGCAGGATCACAAGCAGTAGGCTAACAGGGCAATTTTCCATCTCCTTAATTTCTGCTGGATCCCATCCCTGCAAAACCTGCCAAACTCCTGGGACTCTGTGTACACCTTCAGTTGTTCTTCTTTAGCTTAAGTTTCAACAAAGGTGTACACTTCACCAGGGAGACCACAGCTAACAACAACATGCTTCACAACACAGCCTTGTGCACAAATTGCGTGCAAGCAAGTCTCCTCCCCAAAATGAAAGTGCTTCACGTTCTGGTTCTCCTTCCCCTCTATTCTGCCTTGGTGAGGCCATATTCCATGATTCTGTAATTCTGTGTGAGATAAGATACAGCAAGATCCCATGAAGTAATTAAGTAACAGAGAAGAAACAAAGAGACGAAAACAAAGTAGTCAGAGACAGACCCATAGTAATTACCAAATCAAGCATGTGGCCTTTAGAATGAGTGGGATAATTCAGGTGTTACACAACATTAAATGAATCTAAGAGTGCTAAATGTGTACTGCAAGTGGAAGAATTCAGAGCAAGACAAAATTTAAACTCACAAACAGATGTTCAGTGAAATCTATTGTGAGTTCAGATAGAGGCTCTACTAAATCATTAAATAAAGGCTTGGAATTCCTCAGTGAACAATTTAAAGCAATGCAGAAGGAAGAGATACAATAAACCAAAATAAAGAGGAAGAGAATGCACAAAACTTGGTTCTGGGACTAGACAGAGGTACCAGCTTGAATCTTCTTAAAGTCCTTAGGTACTTGCATGTATTTGCAGAATAATAGAAAAGGCAACTGGAAGGAGGGGGAAGGAATGTTGTGCCTTGAACTGAGGGAAGAAGTGGGATGAAGAGGGAAGAAGCATATCAAAAGAGGACAAAGAAGACAACAAGAATGAAGTGGATATTTGGAAGAAACATGCAACCATTACTATAGCAAGCACAGTTTCTCCTACTGATACATCACCTCCCATGATTCATTCAGACCTCCCATTCAGTCCTGAAACATCCATACAGTCTGTTGTCTCCATCAAGAAAAGTGACTATTATGACCAACAATGTATCCTTTCAGGTCCTAGTTCCCTAAACAAAAAAATCTCCCTGAATACTTTAGCTTTTAAGTTAAGAAACACCTCAAATTATTTGCATATCTGTGCATATCAGAAGGCTGTTCTGATCTGCACATTGGTGTGTGTGCAGGATCACAAGCAGTAGGCTAACAGGGCAATTTTCCATCTCCTTAATTTCTGCTGGATCCCATCCCTGCAAAACCTGCCAAACTCCTGGGACTCTGTGTACACCTTCAGTTGTTCTTCTTTAGCTTAAGTTTCAACAAAGGTGTACACTTCACCAGGGAGACCACAGCTAACAACAACATGCTTCACAACACAGCCTTGTGCACAAATTGCGTGCAAGCAAGTCTCCTCCCCAAAATGAAAGTGCTTCACGTTCTGGTTCTCCTTCCCCTCTATTCTGCCTTGGTGAGGCCACATCTGGAATATTGTGTCCAGTTATGGGCCCCTCAGTTCAAGGAGGACAGGGAACTGCTTGAAAAGGTCCAGCACAGAGCCACAAAGATGATTAAGGGAGTGGAACACCTTCCTTCTGAGGAGAGGCTGAGGGAGCTGGGTCTCTTTAGCTTGGAGGAGACTGAGGGGTGACCTCATCAGTGTTTACAAATATGTAAAGGGTGAGTGTCAGGAAGATGGAGTTAAGCTTTTTTCAGTGATAACCAGTGATAGAACAAGGGGTAACGGATGCAAACTGGGGCATGAGAGGTTCAATGTGAATATGATAAAAAACTTCTTTATGTGAGAGTGACAGAGCCCTGGGCCAGGCTGCCCAGAGAGATTGCGGAGTCTCCTTCTCTGGAGACATTCAAACCCACCTGGACGCATTCCTGTGTGATGTGCTCTGGGTGATCCTGCTCTGGCAGGGGGGTTGGACTAAATGATCTTTCAAAGTCCCTTTCAACCCCTAGGATTCTGGGATTCTGTGATTCTGTGATATCCAAGTAATACCATGTCTGTGAGATGTCATGGTTCTTCTGCCATTGTTTAATCTAGGTCGTGAAGACAAATCCATTAGTTTATTACTGTTCCTTTCAGTGTACCACATTAGCTCCAGTGATTCCTGGATAAAGCTATGCAGTACACAGGACTCCTCTGTGCCTTGTGCATTAAAGTAGTGGTGTGTAATACATGGGTGGCATACTCAGCCACAGGAAGAATGCCGATCCAAATCTCCTGTGTTCACCCCACATTTACTTTAATCCACATACTCTGAATTGTCTGCTTTTGCCATTGGTTGACAAAAATGAAAAAATGCAAACATGGCCATTTTTAAACTCTCAACTTTGCATTCATTAGTATTTGCACAAAAAACAGTTTTAGGGTGTTTATAGGGCAGAATATGACCTAAAATCAATTATTTTTTACAGTGAAATTCCATTACTCTTTATGTCTGCTGGTTGATGTTTGTCTGCTTTGCTTGTTGAGGTATAAAAGAATTGTGTTGTGTCCATCCATACAGAAGAAATTGCTGAAAGTTTGCCTGCCTTGCTAAGTTAATTATAAAAATCTCTATTAAATTAAACACTTTGATTTACCTAAGCCTGGAAAAAAGGTGAAGAAGTTTTAGTTTAGTCACATGCCACCATCACGCTACTTATATTAGGAAATAACAGTATTGTTATAAATATGTTTTAATTGTAGATCTATTTTATTCTATGTGCTTATTAACAAATACATCAGGGCATAGCATGAGATTCTAAGCTTAACAGTCCTTTATTACATTAAAGTAATTAAATATATTCCCTGCAAATTTCTAATGTTAAGCTTAATTCATCCTACAGGGCAAATAATTATTTAAACTGGTACCTGTCTGTGCAAATACTGCGTGGCTAGAATACAAATTCCTGCAAAGGGAAGGTAAAGATGTTCCCAGTGTCAGTAGGCCATGACTTCAACAAAGCCAGTGCACAGTAGCTGAGCGAGTGACCACCCACAGTGACACATTCCTACACTGAAGATGCCAGGAGGCCTACACCAGTGACCTTTCCTGGAAACCAGGAGAATAAGGCTTAGTAATTCAGGATTTAGCCATTCAGAGAAGGTTTTTGGTCCCAGTTAATAAAAGGCCTCGCTAATCCAAAAGCTACAAACCTAACAAGATTCCTGATCCAGCAGCCATGGTTCAGGGAGGAGCTGGGATTTTGCTTCATTTGATGAGGAATTTATGCTGCTTTCAGCACTGTTTGTGAAAGCCCTTGGATACAGAGACTGTGTTCCTTCAGCCTATGGCACTGCAAACCCTGAAGATACAGTGTGCTCTTGGGGGCACAGAAGCCATGCAATCCTCTAGTAGTTCACTCACACCAAGAAAAATTGCTGAGAGAGAACAGTGTTGTAAAAATTATCACCTGGCCAAAATATTCATTCTCCTTTTGCAAATCAAACATACATGCACACTCTAGCCCACTGAAAGCTGTGAGCACACTTTCATACACATCCCTTCTGCAGGAAGAATTATTGCCAAAAATATAATACGTTATGCAAACAACTTAGTCACCCAAAGAGCTTTATAAATACATAATAAGAAGTTAACATGGAGCAATAAAATATACTTTACTGAAGTAACAAGAAAACATATGGTCTCTCCATTCTGCCTTCAGCAGAGGAACAGAACCAGCCTAGTGAACCAGGTCAGCCAGCCCTATGTATTTTTGCATAAGAATTTCACACAATTACACTATCTAAACCCTTTCCTAAGGACATGTTCTATTACTGAAGTCACCCAGCCAGAAAGCACAATAATGCACCAGGTTTCTTTCGGAAGGGGGATGGTGGGGTAAAACAGTTTAAAGCAGTGGAAGATGGTTTTTAATGTTTTGTGGGAATGGGAGAACAGTGAGTGTGTAGCTTAAAGAATTAATACTGTAATTTGGGCTTTTGGGGCAGCCTGCAAGCCAATCACTTTGTAACCTGCTGAAGAACTGCGGAGGTTGCCAAAAGATTCAGCATATGTGTATATGTATTTGTATATGTATATAATGTGCCTGTCTCTCTCTCTCTGTGTATATATATAAATTAAATCAAATCCTACTCTTTCTATGAAGACCTAGCCTACCTAGTCTGTGGAAGAGGCCTATATTCCTTCAAGGCTTAATTCAAGATAGTATCCACAGTTACAAAGCAATGAGAAAACCCAAGTACCAGGATTATTTGAGCAGTCAGGTATGACACAGTCATGGTTATTTAGAAGTAATCACACTCCTAGCAATTTAAAGATATTACCCCCTCCTCTTTCCAGTGGCATAGAGATAATAGTAAACTATATATTCTGAGAGAGAGAGTGTGAGTGAGCAGACACGTGTCTTTTTCAGCATCTCTTGCCTGCTCACCCTCTGTCAAAAAAAGGATGAGAGAGCAGGTGCTGACCTGAAATTTCAAAGCAACAATGTTCCTTTACACCTTTATACTATCTACATTCTTCAATGGCCCATTAAAATGTCTCTCATTTTAAGCAATTTAATGAAATAACAAATAAAAAACCAGGGAGAAAAATGGGGGAAAAATCCACTTTGGCTGAAGAAAACAAGAAGAGAACCAAAAAAACCCTCAGAGGCTGCAATTACAGTGAAATAGGACAAAATGAAAAACAGTGGTGACAAATTAAGCTACTAGTTTTCATGTGAATCACTTGTGCAAGCTGGAGGGAACCAAAAGAGGAACTGTTGCCTTCCTAGACAGTGCTACCAGTGAGAGGAAGTGCAAGTGGGTGAATGTGTCAGTGTCACTGTGGGTGCATGTGTGAAGGCACCTGTGTTAGTGTTCTTGAGCACACAAATGGAAAACCAGAGTGACAGCTAAAAATGCCAAAGGCAATCCAAGAAGACAAAAGGGGAATCAGGAGAAAAGAATAGAAAACTCAGTCAGTGGGGTTGTGGGGAGAAACTGAAACTACTGGAGATTTTTCAACAGGATGAAAACGAATAGGAATAAAGAATGAAAACTGGGAAACAGAGAAGAGATGTTATTGGGAAGAACATTACCAGCCATCTTCATTATATAGTCTTTGAATGGTCACCCTCCTTTGGAGATAAACTTAGCTATGATGACTCTTGCGTACGAAATACTAATTTCCTTATTCCTGATCCTCAAGATTGCTCGTTATCTCAAAAATACACATGCAAAGAAAGATTTCTGAAATTATTTTCCTGATTCAGGTGAATGCCTCATAACCAGAAACAGTCTGAAGATAGGCAAAAACTGAACTTGGGAGCAGAACATAATCGTATATTATCATAATGTCAGGAGTTTTAATTAAAATTATGTATGACCTGAATCGGAAGTACAAGCTGGAAAGACAATCATTGCCTCTGAGTTGAGTGATGGAAATGATAAAGTCCAGATTGGCTTTCTGTAGTTCACCCTTTGCAAGCTCTCTATGATTGTCTTCTTTTCAAGCCATTACTAGATACTCCCTTCCTAACCAGAACAACGACCTACTATCTGAAAACAAATGAGCTAAAATATTCAAAATGGTAAACAGTAAGAACATACAAAACAAAGCTATGTGTTAAAGGAAAGGGACTTGGAGGTGTTGGTTGATGAGATGCTATACATGACCTGGCAATGGATCAAAATTATTCTCCCCCTCTACTCCAGTCTTGTGAGACCCCCCTGGAGTACTGTATGTAGTTCTGGAGCCCCCAACACATGAAGGACATGGAGTTGTTGGAGAACATTCAGAGGAAGGCCATAAAGATGATCAGATGGCTGGAGCACCTCTGCTACAGAGACAGGCTAAGTGAGTTGGGTTGTTCAGCCTGGAGAAGAGAAGGCTCTGAGAAAACCTCATGGCAGCCTTTCAGTACCTGTAGGGGCTACAGGAAAGCTGGGGAGGGACTTTTTACAAGGGCTTGTAGTGATAAGACAAGGGATAATGGATTAAAACTGGAAGCAGGGAGATTTAGGTTAGACATTAGAAGGAAATTCTTTAGTGTGAGGGTGGTGAGACACTGGCACAGGTTGTCCAGAGAATTTGTGGCTGTCCCCTCCCTGGAAGTGCTCAAGTGTAGGTTGGATGGGGCTTGGACCAACCTGACCTAGTGGGAGGTGTCCCTGCCCATGCAGGAGAGTTGCAAGTAGATGATCTTCAAGGTTCTTTCCAACCTAAAGAAGCCTGTGACCCTATGATTTATGTAGAGAAAGAAGTGGAAGTGGAAGTGGAAGTGGAAGTGGAAGTGGAAGTGGAAGGGAAGGGAAAAGTGATCTGCAGTGAAATCTCCTGGGCTATGAGAGACAAAATTACTCAGTTTCCTGAATTTTAAACACATTGTTCAATTGTGTTTCCTCCCCAGTTGTCTTTGGAGACAGATTACCTTTTCTAGATTTCAACCCCAAAAAGTAAAGGAATTCCCAAATCTCACAACTCTGGCTCTCAACCTGCTATCAAATCCTTCAACTTTAATCAAATCTTTCATTAAAATCCATTCCTATGTAACAAGATGGCTGAGGTTCAAAGCTGAATAGCTGAGTTCACAGCTCACCAAGGACAGACTTTGAATGACTTGTCTCCTAAGCTTTTAAAAAAATGTTCCAAATTCAGTTAACACTTTGGTCCTTGCACCTTGACTGTACTAACCTGGCCCAGCTGAGAGAGACTGGCTTTTTGGATACACAGAGTTACTGACATGAGTGTTAGACCTGGTGGAGTCTGACTTTTTATGATTATTTCACATGAAAACACAGGTTTTGTTGTTTTGTTTAACATTTTTTTGTCCCAAGCTGGAGAGGCACTTTTTTCTCACTAATTGGACCCCTCTTCATAAGTTGGAAGATGTTTATTCTCCTGGTAAAATTGGTTATTGTTTTGGATTCAGAGAACCACAATAAAGCAGAAATATCTCTAATCTATTTAACATCATATGGCAGTGATATCACAAGTATATGTTAATTCTGTATCTGTTTGGCAGATTGGGAAATGCTATATTGACCTGGCAGACCATGGTATCATATTTTATTACAGGAGTGTTTAGCCTATAATTTCAGCATAGGTGATAGCTAAGTATGAAAAGATGAACATAAAAATGACTGATGCGTGTATGTCTGAGCTTAAACACCAGCAAGTAACACTTAATTTAACTGTTTTTTGCATAATTTCTCTTGTAGTAAAAAGTTTTTGCAAGTAGATCATATTAAGAGAAATGGAAACACAAAAATCATACACTGTAATTTAGTTTTTTGCTAAAACTAAAACTAGTAGTTTACTTTCTTAAAATGAAGACCTCATAATCAACCGGGTGTTCTTGTTTATAAAGTTTATAGAGCAGAACTGTTGCTATGCACCTTAATGAAATTCAAAACTAATGCGAGTGAATTTTACCACTTTCTCACTCAAAAAAAGGGAATTTCTGATGTTTATTACATCACCATTTTATCATCACTGTCTCTTGATAGACAGTCCTAAAGGGCAAAGGGCTCCAGGAAGGCTGGATGCTCTCCAAGAAGGAAATCTTAAAGGCCCAGGAGCAGTTGTCCCCACATGTTGCAAGGAAAGATCATAGAGAGGCTCATCTTGAGTGAGCTCACACAGCAAGTGCAGGGCAGCAGGGAACCAGGGTGAGCCAGCATCAGTTTGTGAAAGGGAGGTCTTGCTTGACCAACCTGATCTGTTTCCATGACCATGCGGCCCATCTATTGGATGAGGGGAAGGCTGTGGACATTGGTAAGGCCTTTGGTACCATGTCCCACAGCATTCTTCTGGAGAAGCTGGCAAATCATGGCATAGAGAAGTCTGCTCTTCACCGGGTAAAAAACTGGCAGGATGGCTGGGCACAGAGAGTTGAGGTAAATGGGGTCAAATTAAGCTTGTGTCCTGTCACCAGGGGTGTCCCTCAGGGCTCAGTTTTGGGGCCAGTCTTGTTCAATATCTTTATCAATGACCTGGATGAGGGAGTCGAGTGCACCCTCAGTAAGTTTGCAGACAACACCAAACTGGGTGGGAGTGTTGAGCTGCCTGAGGTAGGAAGGCTCAACAGAGGGACCTGGACAGGCTGGATCAGTGGGCTGAGGCCAGTTGTGTGAGGTGCAACAAGGCCAGTTGTCAAGTCCTGCACCTGGGTCACAACACCCCCTGGCAATGGCACAGGTTTGGGGCAGAGTGGCTGGAGAGCTGCCCGGCTGAGAGGGACCTGGGGATGCTGGTGGACATCATGGATTAACATGAGCCAGCAGTGTGCCCAGGTGGCCAAGAAGGCCAACAGCATCCTGGCCTGCATCAGGAATAGTGTGGCCAGCAGGAGTAGGGAGATGATCATGCCCCTGTACTTGGCACTGGTGAGGTCACATCTCAAGTGCTGTGTTCAGTTCTGGGCCCCTCACTGCAGGAAGGACAACAAGGTGCTGGAGCATATTCAGAGAAGAACTACCTGGCTGATGAAGGTCTAGAGAACAAGTCATACAAGGAATGGCTTTGGAAACTAGGAATGTTTAGTTTGGAGAAAAGGAGGCTTAAGGGAGACCTCATTGCCTCATTGCCCAACCTGGAACGAGGCCACAGGGAGGTGGGTGTTGGCCTCTTCTCCGAAGTGAATAACAACAGGACCAGAGGAAATGGTCTGAAGTTGTGGTGGGGGAGGTTTAGATTGGACATTAGGAAGAATTTATTTACTGGAAGAGTGGTCAGGCACTGGAACAGCCTGCCCAGGGAGGGAGCTGGGTCACCATCCTTGGAGGTATTTAAGAAACATGTAGATGTGGAACTTCAGGGCATGCTCTATTGGCTGAGATTATAGGGGTTATTTTTCTGGGTGTTATTTGGTGGAATGTGGGTTGTGTTTGTATTTGTTTGGGCTTTTGTTGGTTGGGTGGTGTGTTTTAGGGTGGTTTTGTGTGGGGCTTTTTTTGGTTGGGTTTTGGTTGGTTGGTTGGTTTTGTTTGGGGTGGTTTTTTTTATTTTGAGTGGTTTTTTGGGGTTTTTTTTGTGATAATGGTTGGAAAACAGCATTGAAGATTTCAGCTTAGTTCAAATGCAGAAGTTAATTGAGATAATATCTCAATGGGCCCATGTGGTTGATATGCTACTGTATAAAAGTCATGATGGTATTGAGCAGTCTACAGCAAACTAATAGTAATCTAGAAAGGGGATCAGTGATCAGAACCACAATCAGAATGAACAGTGTAACAGCTGCCTCTCCAGTTTACCTGAATAGCTGGTGAATGTTGAAATGCTAGTTACTTCAAATTGTTGTCACTATTGAAAGAAGTTATTCTGGGAAGTAAGCTAGTGTCCAATCATTCTTCATTTTTTTAGTTCTTTTTTTTTTCATGTTTCCCCTCGCAGTCATTTAAAGACAAACTGATATTTGGGAATCAGAGTACATGAAATGGTTAAAAGGGCAGTTGGGAGCAGATGGATGATACAGAACCACACGTATTGAAAGCAGATGAAGCCCACTGCCACCCATCAGTGCAAACTTCTACTTCTGTTCTGCTGGTTAAAGTGCTCTGCTTTGGTATATGAAAATTTAGAAGGCAGGGGTGGGGGTGGGGAGAATATCAGTAGCCAGGATGAGTGTTCTATCTGATATGAGCAGTTATGAGGAGGAATGACAGTGAAAGGAAGTAATATATGCATCTTCCACAGCACTCCATTGCTTGTTATGGAAACCTTGTTAGCAGATGAAAGTGACAGGTGAGGTTCACTGCTGTAAGAAAACAGCACATACATGGCATGATGACTGCCAAGGCTGGGGAATGGAGCAATCTGTGAACAGGCTTAGAATCCACAAATTAAACAGGTACTGTTTCATTCCTAAATTCCAAAGACAAGCAGAAACATAGGAACTGACAGAAGAGGGAGAAGGAAAAAGGAGAAAGGAAAAAATATATATTTATATATACGTTTAAGCCCATGTCCTGTAACATCAATGGACACTCAAAGGAAAAAAAGAAAAAGAAGCAACATAACACGTCACCATCCAGTGTTTAAATCACTTGCATTAATGGTAACAGACCTTTCCCACAAAAAATTGCCTTTGAGAGACTGCCCATGACTGATTTCTACTGTTGTTGTGATTTTAACCTTGGGAGTATAGGGGAAATTATCACAGTGGACACCAGTTTCAGAGTATTCACCGTGGGAAGAGAAACAGCTTTGCTTCACCACTGTGACACTCATTCTTAAACCAGCTGCAAAATATCTCAGATACCAAAGTAAGTTAGGGAAGTCCCAGTGATCCATGACGTGAAAGAACATTTCCAGAAAAAAGCACAAGTATAAACTCTGTGAATATCTCCTGTTACTGATGTACAGAAGATGTAGGTTAATCCAAAAAGATCTCTTACTGAGGCATAATCTTGGCAAGTCAGAGTCACCAGTTTGTTTCAGACATAGTAAGAAGAAAGCATAGTGTACAAGATGAGGACTTAGTCCTTTAGTTTTACTCCTTTCAATACTTAATCTTTTTTCAGACTTGAAAATTAATTTACATAATTTTCTGCTTCAATGAGTTTCAATAATTAATTATACCTCTGAAAGGGACAGGAGCAGTTTTGACATAAATTGAATGAAAGAAGACAATGGCAGAGCCTGCAAATTTCTGATCTCCACCTATGACTTAAGTGCAAGCAGCAGCCAGTGTGATGTCAAAATCCACTTTATTTTATCTCCTGTCACCTTGACCCCCACCCTCTGTGCAACTCCACATTTCAGTTCATTCATGTTCAGTCATAGGTTTTGCATTTGTTGCATCTCAAGTTCACCAGGAACTTTTTGCTTCCAGTCTGAGAGGAAACAATATTTTCAGAAACTTAATTTTTCTTTCATTACCCTCAATGAAATATTGCCATTTGTCTGTATATAGAGAAACAACAAAGATTATCTGAGATGTTTTAAACTTATTTAGGAAACTGTCATTACTTCATTGTGGTCTCTCCTGGACAGATCCTTGCTTAGTGTTATTTGGTAACACCTTCTAACAGCAAATAGAACCACACATGACCAGGTTTCTCTTAATGTTACAGCCACATGTTTTGTTCCTGTCAAAATCCCTAAAACATGCATAAATGAGGAAAAGCACCACCCTCATATTCTCCCACAGGCTTTCTGCTCTGTTCCTCAAGATTTTCACAGATTACTTTCACTGTTCTTTTCTGCACTTTGCAATTATTCTGGTGAGTTTGGGAAGAAGCAGGAAAAAACCCTCACTACCAGCAGACACCCAGCTAAAACTTGACAGCTGAACTGATTTGGGTGCACATTTGTTGTCATTTGTCAGCTGAAGGCATGGCCTCATACTCAAGCTGGAGGTACCTCATTTGAAACTTTCTAGGTAGCCATCAAGAGGTAGTGTTACAATGTCTGTAGATGGTGCCAAAAAGACCCATCAATCAGGGACTTCAAAATCACATGAATTTTAGATAATTATGTGAGATGCAGGTAATTATGTTGCAATCTGCATTGCTTCTAATGATAATTGTAAACATTAACATACTATTATAATTACATTGTGAGAGTGTGGTTGTAATATTACCAATATTAGGGTTTCTACTGAGAATAAAGCTGAAATGGATGACCTTTAATCAACAGGGAGGACAAAGATTCTTAGGAGAAAAAAATTGTTGAGGTTTGAATTATTTGAAATCTGGGTTGCTTTTAAAATTCTGTAAACAAAATAATGAGAATTTTTCTCCTCTCCTTCTACACTTTCTTCCCCCTCTCTCTCCTCTTCCTCATCTCTCTCCTCTCCTCTTCTCTTCTCTCTCTCTTCTCTCTCCCTCCTCTCCTCCTACAGATATTATCTCCATGGTTATTTCTTTCCACACAATGTCCTCAGTGAAAGAAATATCACCTGAAACATGCCTATTTTGCCTAAAAGTGCTGGTCTGCCCTTAAGATGCCATGCTTTAGCAGGCAGCTGTCCATCTGCTGAGCCCTGATAACTTCCTCTGAACTTGCTTTCAGTCCACACCAGGGAAAAGCTAGTTCAGGTTAGTACAACACAGAGTGAGATAAAATATCCTAGATGAGACAAATCCTGCCAAAGTGATTGCTATCCTGATGGAGAAATTCCTGTTTTATTAGTTGTGACTTGTCTCTGCCCACCTGACTGGCCACCAAACTGAGTACTAAGAAAAATGCCAAGTAATCAACTTGCAACTGAATTGAGTCATACTTACCCAGTGGGGGGCAAGAAAATTTATCATCTTTGAGGTATCCAAAATTCATTAATGAGCCCACTTGAAGACCTTAACTATTCAATTTTTTTAATGCTTTACAACCCCTAGGACAACAAAAAGACTTTTTTGTTTTGGTTTGGTTTGTTATTTTTTTGTTTTTGTTTTTGTTTTTTTCGTTAATTGCAGAGACAATCCTGTTTCCAATAACAAAATATTTGAATTTGCAACACTACATTTTGCTTCAGTCTCTGCAGGCTAACCATCTAATGAAATATCATTGAAAGACACCTCCTTTTCAGCAGGCTTTGCAGAAAACCTTCCAGAAGGACTGAGACCTTCTAAAGAACTCTGATTGTACAAAGAAACCATTGTACTTTCATGCCAAAGTGATACTCACCACTGTTGCAGGAGAACACTCACGGTTTGATTTAATTTTGGTTTTGTCGTCCTGAATATATATAGGGTCTTGCCTGTTACCCTGTTAAAAGATGATCAGGCATGACCAGTGATTTGTTTTCACTGGAAGACCATGCAACTACTGTATCTTTCATATGCTGCATATTTGATCAAACTCCACATCCCTGTGATGACAAATGCCTGTGATCAGTGTAGGTGATGAGGGGATAGAAAGAGGGAGAGGAACTAACAATAACAAACGGGAAGACTGTGGGTTTGAAGAAGGCAACACTACCTCTTGATGGCTACCTAGAAAGTTTCAAATGAGGTACCTCCAGCTTGAGTATGAGGCCATGCCTTCAGCTGACAAAGGAAAATTTGTCTAATGAAAAGTCTAGATGTTTCTTCACAAAGAAAATCTATTCATGTGGGGGAAAGGCATTTGCTTCTCAACATCTAACGGCCTCAACCAGCATGATCACCTTGGAGACAATGCTAAAAGTCTATGTCTTCAGCAAGCTCAAATGACCTGGATGAAAGCCCTAGCTAGTAGACCATCATCTGTAAACAGAAGCTTGCCCAAAATATCTTCAGATATCTCCAGAACCCTCCTCTACCCTCTTAAGTTGTCTCCCACTCAGCTCTTTGCACTTTCACTCTTAATGCACATGGGGAATCATGAGTAGGAGCATTCAAGACCATCAGTGTCACAATTAGGTGATTGCCTTCCATCATGATGTGCCTGAGATGTACTTCAAGATGTCACCACCTAGTGCCATGCTTTTGTAAACTTCATATAGATGTTACATCCATGCATTTGATCATCTTTCTCCACTGTGTATGTGCCCACTGTCTGAGTAAGATGAGTCATCTGAAATGGAGACAGCACTAAGAGAGCAAGTGCTTGCTGTTATAAGACCTATCATCTGAGGCCAAACCCAGTAAAACTAAAGCCAGCCAGTCACCTATTCGCTGAGACCAGAGCCTCAACTGCCATAAATTCATTGCAAGTAACAGCAAGATAGGAATTTCCACTTCAGTTAGACCATCCTGAGGAACAGAAAAGGACAATACTTTTTAGTTCACCATAGAAACTTCTATTCTTCATTTGAAAGCAAGGCAACCATAGTAATATTGAACCAAAAATTAGTGAAACTTACTGGCTTGAAACCTATGAAATCTGCACAAATATTACAGTGTGCAAAGTGGATTACTTGAACTTAGATTAAACTGAACACAGTGTTATGCCAAAGTATGCCCTTCACTGACAATGGAAATAGAGTATAAACATTGGTTTACACAATAGTCTATCAGATGTAACCATTGAAAATGTGTGACAGTGTCTCTGGTCCTAGGCATAGTGATAACCAGCTAAAGGAATATCTAATACTTCATCCTGGGGAAAAAAAAATAATAGATCAGTGTGCCCAGGGACTGCACTAAAATGTATGTATATGTTTCAAAACCCTGATTTACTGACTCAGCCTAATCTTCAGATGTTGTCTGCTGGCAGACTTCTGCCAAAGTCAATAGAGTCATACTGATTTATACTCATAAAGCACATAATCTGTTGTAGACAAATATGGACAAATGCCTCTTTCTCCTGTAACCCCTACACAGTTTAGTGTGGAGTTTAGTGTCTGACAAAAGGTTTAGGGACACTCAGCCTACTAATATGCCATTTCAGCTCATATATGCCAAGATCTCCAAGTTGGCAGAAACTTGCTGAAAACCTACAACATATTTTAAACAAGAAGTCTGTGCAGCAAGGCTGCAATCCCAAAAATGTGTTCTATTAAACTAGACAAAATGAAGATCTGAGGTTGTGAATGCTCTCAGTATAGCACTCCAGGAACCACAGGCATTTTGAAGCATTTCTGCACTGCAACCACAATCCCATGAATATCCCAAGGAAAAGCAGACACAGGTGAGTGGCTGAATCTTCTGAGGCTGAGAAAATACTTTCTTCACAGACACACACGAAAACAACTCCTGACTCTAACTCTAGCCTTGGATAAATTGCAAAATGTCTTCTTGTTATTATAATTAGGGCAATCCCAGAGGATACATATAATTGAATTAAGGGGTGTCTCTACTTGCATACTTAGTGGCTGTAGAGCTGTCTTCAGCTTCAGTCTGTGGTGCTGTAATCAGTGTCCAGAACATGCACAAGACGCCCCTTAATTTGGTTATAAGTAGCCCCTGGGGAACCATAGAATTAAACAGTATCATAAGGTTCTAAACATGGTCTGTACAAGGGCTAATTCCATGCTCCCTCTCAATAGAGGATTTCTCAGCCTCATCAAAGTTTTATGCTAAATTTTGGCTAATATTTTGAAAGCATGTTACTTCATTTGACCTAAATGACTTTTGCACATGTTCATTTCCATTTTACTCTATCAGCCTGTTTAACATAATAGCATATTAACAGTACATTTGAAAGAAGAGTCAGTGGTTTGGAGTCAGTCCAAAGCAGTCACAGCAGCAGGAGAGAGCAATAAGAGTTTTGAAGAAGGAAAATAAAGCTTGAGTAGCCATTACTGTTTTGCAAAACCAAATATCCTTGTGCACAGGGGATGTTTTGGCATAAGAACTTAATATTATTTGTACCAGATTACAAGATTATTTCCAGAAGGATGGTCCCTGAGAAGACTAGACTACTACAAATGGCTCTTTAAAACTGAAAAGTGCTGATGAAGTGAATACTTGAAATTATTATGTCTTTAACATGTATGGAAGTAGTATATTTTTATACAATATTGTTATGTATCATTCCATGTATCTATTCAGCAGCATGTGTGTGGACAGGCAATAGAAATGATTAGTAGAACCAAATACTATTAAACTCATACTATTAGATCTTGTTATTTATAACTTTGTCAAACCAAAACCATTTACTCCTTAATTTTCTCTGATGATTATCTGCCTCAAGTTAATGTATTTATTTTTTTACTGAATGCAAAACTGCTCAGTTATTTGCAAAACAGAGGCTCCAGAAAACACACCCTTTTATTGTCAACTTCAAATAAAATTCTGGTTATCTTTTGATTGAGATGCTGTGATTAGAATGAAGGTGTTGATATTCACCAAAGTAGAATATCTGGGCCTATGACAAAAAGGGATTAATGCTTCAACATTATGTTGGATGTTTAAAACAAAGTATGCATGTGGTTATGGGGGGGTGATTGTTCATAAACTTAAATTGACAACATTTATTTGGGTCCAATAACTCAATCAACAGAACTATTGAAGTGAATATGAAACATCTGTATGTATTTGAGACTTGCAGATATTGACTAGCAATTGGTCATAAAGCAAAACCAAAAATGCACCTGGATGGAGCCTGCCAGCAATAGCTGTTGTGACTGTAAAGTCCTATTTGAAAAAGAAAAAAAAAAAAAAAAAAAAAAAAAAAAAAAAACAAAAACGACTGAAAAACCAGTAGGCATTTTTGAGCTACTCTTCAATCCTGCAGGAAAAAAAAAAAAAAAAAAAAAAGTTAAGCTAAGAAAAGGTTTTATGTGAATATCCTCTTCACACATCAGCTAGAAAGTTACACAGCTGCATAGGAAAAGCTAATACTTTTAGGTGAGTTTACAGTAGGTTACCCTCTCGTCTCAGCGTCTGGTGTAAATCCTAAATAACACCATGGAATTGTGGTTCAACCAAATGGCATACTTCTGCTGGAGGATCCTGTGTGAAGGTCTTGTTCGACCTGTAAGTAACTTAAAAGCAGCTGCCCAGTCCAGTATAGCTCAGACAAATGACACCAAAAGGCCATTGAGCCCAGCCAGAAATGCGTGTGTGTATCCAAGGGCACAACTATGGTCTAATTATTCTTTTTGAACCAGAAGTGTATGACGTCATTAAGGCATGAAGCTTACAGAGCACATCCCAGGGGTCAGTGTTAAACAAGAAGAGCTCAGAAGACCAGCAGCTCGATGCTGCTCTGTGAATCACAGGCAACCAAATGGCAGCCAAAATACTCAAACCCTCAAGAACCAACAAGATGGCACAGGGATACATGAGGAGAGAAGGGACATTTCCAGTATTTTAGGTACATGTACAAACAAAAGACTCTGTGTGGTCCTAGGAAGTAGTCCAAACTGTATGTTCTGGAAAAAAAACCCCAAAAGAAAACCATTTTCTGTTGAGCTTCTCTTACAGAGTGAGAGACAATTAGCATACACAAGTATAAATTAATAAGAAATGAAGATATACATCAAAATTTTAAGTACAGAGACAGAAGTATAATTTATATTTTGTGTTTGCAGCAACATCAGCATTGTCATATCAGTATAATGCCGTAGGGAAGTGATTTGCAAGTAGAAAATAACCGTGCTGTAATTATCACATAATCATACAGAGCTACAGACTTCCTTACCACATTAGAAGAAACAATCCAGTCTGTTATTCTGGCTTAAATGTGCAGGCTTGCTAGGTAGCACCTATGTGAATGAGAACCACAGTATGTTAGCATGTCCCTGGAGCTACTTAGAAAACCCTACACACACGAGGTCTCGTTACTGTGAAACAGCAATCAGGACTAGCTCAGCTTTATGTTCTGCACAGCACTGCTTATCAGTTTTCTAACCAATTTCTTTGTACAGGAATTGGAACAGTTCACAGAAACATTACAGATGGTGTCTCCCAAGGGAACTACTAATTGCAAAAGGGGAATTCTTTTCCTGTCAGGTTTATGACTTAAAATATATGGGCATACACACCAACCATCTTCCTTTGGTTGCTAAGAGATTTTAAATTCAAGGCACTGAAATGGCATAGTGAGAGGCATAGCTCTGCGGTGTATTGCTATTGGTCCCACATGCTCTCGTGTTATACTGACTTAGCTCTAGAGCTGCTCAGACATTTTCTTTTGACACAACAATTTTTCCCCAGGAAATTCCAAATCATTGGCACAGATTTTGCCCAGAGGTTACACTGACATCAGCACAAAATACTCAAGAAATGGTCCTGCTTGCAACATCTGAACAAACCTTTGCGAAGGAAACTCACAACTCCGTGAATCCTCACTCCTCCCATATGGCTTCTGTGTTAATAAGCCAACCACGTAAAATGGGTTGTTTTAAAATGCCTTGTCCCAGCCAATAAAGCCAAGGATTTAGGTTGTATTTTTGTGTGTTGCTCTGTGCATTCCAACTCTCAGCATCAAAAGATGAACAGGGAGCTGAAGGTCCACCTTCTAAAGAAAAAGGCAAAGGCTTTGCTTTGTTTCTGTCCCATGCCATGGTAAATTGCATGGGTGAGTGCAAGGTATTGCCTTATCTCCACATAAGCTGATTGCAACGAGAGCAACCAGAGTAGAAATGGGAAGGCTGCTGCTACCTCAAGACCAACATCTGCTTTCCTCTCTCTGTCTTCTCATTGGTATGAGCAAGTTTCCTCCTGGTTAGTAAAAAAATGTGGCAAGCAGATCACCAGACTTGTGAAGGGAGTGACAAAGTCAAATGTAAGCTTCTGTGACAATTGCAATTGTTTGTGACTTGAAGATAGTCAACAGCAGGCAACAGCAGTCAGGAAGTTCAAAGGTCAAAGAAAGACACATTGCCAGTTGATGGCATTATATTTCCTCCTGCCTGAGGAGCAGGAGTGAAAAATAAGGAGCATTTGGACCTAATTAAGCAAGAAAAGGAACCAGAGTTGTGGAAAACAAGAGCATACATCTCTCAAATAAGGAACATCTCCCTGTAAAACTCCGTTCTTAATTTGGATGCCACCACTTTCCCAGATCTTCAGCACAAGTGAACACTGATCTCAAAACAGTCACACCTAATGTTCATTCCTATCATGATTCTTGTCAGAAGAAGCTGAAAGACTAAGGAGTGAAGGGAAGCTGAAAAGGAAATAAACTGGTGGAGTCAGACTCTGCCCTCTTTGAAACAGAAATGGGAGCACCTGGAAGAAAGTATGCAGGATCTGGGAGGCTCTGTATCCTGCCCCTGCCAGATCAGAGGCAATAGCCTAATTGAGGGGAGTGAACAGAGGCAAGTTTGTGTTTGTGGCAATAGATGAACTCTTTCCTTGCCCACCTTGTCATCCCAGGTGCCACTGAAAAACAGATACGAGGCTTTGGTTGAGAAAAACAAGCCAGAGGAAGATGTGGATATTGGGCAGACTACACCAGAGGTATGTCCACAGTCAGGAAAACCTACCACCCACATTACAAAAATAGTTACAGATTACTCCCTGTTGGAGGGACAAGTGGGTCCAATATGTTGGGTAGATCCTCCTAACAGAGAAGTCTGCTTTCTCCCTGGAGCCTGGATTAAGGACACCACTAGGAAACATCCTAGTTTAGTAGGGTCCTTAGATTATTACCTGCTATTGATCTTCCATTTAAGTGGAGAGCAAGCTGAGACTTGCAGTCTAAGATCAATCAAAAGAGGCTTCAGAGCACTGGGACAGGTGGTGAACTATTCTGGGGCACAGGTTATCTTTTTGCCTTTTCTCCCACTGACAGGCAATGACACATGAATGAACAGATAAATACAGTCTACTAATAGGTGGCTTTGTAGCTGGTGTCACCCTAACAGTTTTGGCTTTTTTGACCACAGGATGGCCTATACAGCACCAATCTTGTTGGCACCTCATGGGAAACACTTTTCTCAAAGGGAAGAGGGTCTTTACACATGAGATTGTGGTGCTGATTGACAGAGCTTTAAACTAAGTTTGAAGGGGGAGGGGGATATAACTGGACATGCTAGTGAGGCCCTTGGATGTTGTAGCCCAACATCTGTGAGGCAGTGTGCTAGCATTTTTGAGAATCAGAAGGTCTACTACCCTTTAAAAGTGAATACTAAGTGCTCAACTCCCCCTCTTAAATGCTCATTCACCAATGCACACAGTATGGGGAATAAGCAGGAGGAGTTAGAAATCCATGTGTGGTCAAGGGGTTATGATCTGGTGGCAAGTACAGAGCTGTGGTGGGACAGCTCACAGGACAGGAATGTGTTCGTGGATGGCTTTGTCCTTTTTAGGAAAGACAGGTCAGTGAAACGAGGCTGTGGAGTTGCTCTTTACATGAGAGAGCAACTAGAACGTATTGAGTTCTGTCTAGGGGCTGATGAGGAGTGAGTTGAGAGTTTGTGGAAGCAAATTAAGGGGTGGGCTAGGGTGGGTGATACTATTGTAGGTGTCTATTAGAGGCCATCTGATCAAGACGAGGAAGTTGATGAGGCTTTCTACAGGCAGCTGAAAGCAGCCTTGCAATTACAGCCCCTGATTCTCATGGGTTAATTTAACTACCCAGGTATTTGCTGGAAGGCCTACTCAGCCAGCCATTCACTGTCCAGGAGGTTCTTTCAGAGTATTGATGATAACATCTTGATGCAAATGGTGGATGAGCCAGCAAGGAGGGGAGCACTGCTGGATGAGATAATGGAGTTCAGGATCTTGTGCAATAGGAACAGATACCAAGCAGGATCACTACCCTGGATTTCAGCCAGGTCAACATTGGCCTTTTCAAGCAATTGTTAGGGGAAATCCTATGGGACAGGGTACTAGAAGGTAAAGGAGCCCAAGATAATTGGTTAACATTCAAGGAACACTTCTTCCAAGCTCAAGATCTACAGGCAGCTGAAAGCAGCCTTGCAATTACAGCCCCTGATTCTCATGGGTTAATTTAACTACCCAGGTATTTGCTGGAAGGCCTACTCAGCCAGCCATTCACTGTCCAGGAGGTTCTTTCAGAGTATTGATGATAACATCTTGATGCAAATGGTGGATGAGCCAGCAAGGAGGGGAGCACTGCTGGATGAGATAATGGAGTTCAGGATCTTGTGCAATAGGAACAGATACCAAGCAGGATCACTACCCTGGATTTCAGCCAGGTCAACATTGGCCTTTTCAAGCAATTGTTAGGGGAAATCCTATGGGACAGGGTACTAGAAGGTAAAGGAGCCCAAGATAATTGGTTAACATTCAAGGAACACTTCTTCCAAGCTCAAGATTAGAGCATCCTAATGGGTAGGAAAACCAGAGAGAGAGCCAGGAGACCTCTATGGTTAAAGAGGAAACTGCTGAGCAAACTCAAGTGGAAGAAGAGGTTTTACAGGTGACGGAAGGAGGAGCTGGCCATTTGGGAGGAATATGAGACTGTTGTCAGAAGACATAAGAGGCAACTAGGAATGCTAAGGGCTCCATGGAATTAAACCTTGCAAGAGAGGCCAAGGACAACAGGAAGGGCTTATTCAAGTACACTGCAAACAAAGCTAACACTAGAGACAATATAGGCCCATTGCTGAGTGAGGTGGGTGTCCAGGTGACAGGACACAAAGAAGGCAGAGTTACTGAATACCTTCTTTGTCTCTGCCTATACTGCTGGAGACTGTTCTCAGGAGTCCCAGACCACTGAGGCCCCAGATGAAGTCAGAAAAAAGGGGAGTTTGCCTTGGTTGATAAGGAGTGGGTTAGGGAGCAGATAAGCAATTTGGATATCGATAAATCCATGGGTCCTGATAGGATGCACCCACAGGTGTTGAGGGAGCTGGTGAAAGTCATTGCTAGGTCATTCTCCATCATCTTTTCTAAATTGTGGGGAACAGGAGAGGTGCCTGAGGACTGGAGGAAAGCAAATGTCACTTCAGTCTTCAAGAAGGGCAAGAAAGAGGGCCCAGGTATCAAGGTTTGAAGACTTGAGTAACCCAGTAACCTTGCCCAGTTTGAATGACACCATGAGTCTACTGTAATGGTTTAATATAAAACTATGGTTTGCATCCTTCACTCAAGCTGCTGTTGTATTTGCCACTGTTTCTCCATATCACAACAAAGTATCCCAAGGGTCTGAAATGTCTTCCATATGTGCAGCAGATAAAAAACATAGTGAAGTTAGTTTCCCAACTGAGAAGAAACTGAGATGGCAGCTGAGAAGAATTGCCCAGTGTTTTCACTGAAAGATTTTTCAGTCATCATTTGGGAACTCTCCCATATTTTTCCAGTGGAAGGATTTTCTACACACTGATTCCAGGTTGCATTTCACGTCTAAACTGAAAATGTGCAAATGCTACTCTAACAGAGAAGGGTGTTCTACAATTTGCTTTAATAGACTTCTAAAAAATGCATTTGGCTGGTGACATTTCAGTACACAGATGTTGACCATTATGCAGGCAGCACAACAGGAGTGTGCACACACATTCACATGCATATTTGCTACACATGCACAAAGACCCTGTCCTCATAGCCACAGAATCACAGAAACCTCAGTCTTCACTCTTAGCATATGTCACAGGATTATAAATTATCATTCTTTGAGGAACATTCTGAAAGACTATGCTAAATAAAATTCTCGTGATACTCCATGACTCTTTAGTTTGTTCCATTAGTGGTATTCCTCTCAGCAATTGCAGCTTCATTCATAGAACCTCATTTCATTAGAATATCATATTTATACTAAAAAAAGAAATAATAAATTATATTTATCTGTACTCTACAATTCATTAGTAGACCTTAGGAGAAATGTATTCAACAAAGCATCTGAAATTTCATAAATTATTTAAAAAGAAAAAAAAATATTGAAAAAAGTAAAATAGACTCTTCTTTTCCTAAGAATCTTTAGTGAGAATTGAGTAATCCAGATCACACTGGGTACCAGTGACCATATGATAAGGAAGAGAGGCCTCCAACAGCATTTTTAACATCAAGAAGAGAAAACTTTTCAAGTTACAAAATATTCCTACATATCTTTCATTTTCACTTGAACTGCAATCTAAGAATTAAAAGAAGTTTTTGAAAAATGCCCTTGATCTTAACCCTAGGAAGATATATAAATAGACAGACATGGACTGTAACTGCATAACCAAAAGATTACACTATTTCATGGAGCCACTAAGCCCTTCACAAGTCAAAGACTTTCAAAGTTTAAATGAACACCTTGAAAAATTAATTTCCTCACAGTTGCTTATGAAAAGATATCTTTTTTTCTTTAATGGAGAATTTTTTTCTCTCCCAAGGAGAAGATTTGACATATGTATCATCACCCACCAAACTCCTTTCATCCTGCATTTGGTCCTTGACAGATATATAGGGTCTACATGAGTATTTGCAACTCAGGAAATACTACTAAGACTTACAAATTCTAGAAACCACGGGTGATGTTCAGCAATTCCTTACACCACTGCAGCTCCAGACTTAACTCTTTGCCAATGGTAAAGGCAAAAACCTGGATTTGCTGAGGCAGCAGCTTTTTTAAAAGCCTTACAGACTTAGAAGAATCTGAGCTTCATGACATAGGATCATCCTGTACATGTACACGGTCATTTTGAATCACAACCTACTTACCCACTCATGTGCAGAATCAAGACCATCATTCCTGAATCACAACAGTGTAAAAAAAATTAAGATCAAATATATTATCTCGATTCCTGATTTCTGTATGTTCCAAGTTTCCTTAGTGTATTTATGGTGGCCCTGCCATGAGACCATATTACGCTAAACTAGGTATTGCATGGAACCAGGAAGAAAATGTAATATGTGGATCTGTCTTTATATTTTGATCAGCAGACATTTGTTCATGCTTACAAAACATCAAAGAGGGAACTGGAACAGTATCACAAGATCATCTAACCAATCAAACTCAGCTTGAAAATATTAATAACCTGCTTTCAAATATTCAGTTTAAAAGTAACTTGCAATGAAAACCCAGGGCAAAATTTTGCATTTTGTGTTTTCTTACACAAATACCCAAAATCCAATTGTAGGAAGTGAATGGGAATGTTCCATGAACATCATTGAATTAAACCTGACTTTTGCATTCCAGTGACTACTCACAGACCCTTTTCTGCATTTGCTCTGGTATGCACATACCACTCATTCTTGGCTCATAACTGTAGAGCTGAACATATTAGACATGGTGACTACTAATTATGGTTGATCTTTGAATGTTTCTAAATTACAATCCAGTCCATGAATAAACAAAAATTACTATGATTTCAGAAATGTTGAGCTGTACCTCTTGAAGTGTTTATGTCTTTCCAAAAGATTTGCTGAGAAAGAAATGCACATAAGAACAAACTGTCTGCCTTAGAGTTTGAATGAAGTACATTTTAAAAACATTAAACCTATTCATTCCTAATTCAGAATAGCTTTCCAATGGTTTCCAGTCTAACTATTACTTTTCTACACTAGTTAAAACAAAGTTCCACAGAGGTTTAAGGCCAGAATAAACCAGTTAATATTCAGTTGAAATCTGAAATGATGGCATTTCACCAAGAAACCCTGAAATACTTCTTAATGGAGTTATACCGAAATATTTCAGTATGTGAGGGACATGGCTGTCCAACAAAACATGCTTCTGAAGTAGCATTGCTCTGACATATACATGCACTTCTTGACTTCTTTAGAATTATATTGAGCATACAATGAAGAAGTCTGTGTTTACTGTCCAATTTCTTTGTCTTTGGTATTTAAGTGGGCTTCCACACTCAGTCTGAGTGTTAGTAGAAATGAAGAGATTATACGTATGTATATATACCTACACACACACACATACATAGAAGGAGATAAATAACATATATATATAATTATTTTTAAGGAATAGCTCAGCATATCAAGTACAGATAATGTTAACATGCTCAACACTCTGTTTGAGAGGTGACAAACATCAAAATTCCCTTTGTGATGGGAAAGCTCAGCTATTGCTTCCATTTCCATATTTGAATTCAGAAAAGGCAGTTTCTTATTTGAACAACACAGTGCAGTCTGCCTTTGGCTAAAGTTTGATTATAATTTATTCGGGGACTTAATTTCAGGATCATGTCAAAGCAGTGAATATTTTCCAATGATAATATTTTTCAAAATTCCTTCTGTGTGATGTCTAAAACATCCAAAATAACTATTATTTTACCTGTCCTGTAAAGCATTCTATGATTGAAATATAAACTAAAACTATCCTGGGTATGCACAAAGGTGTTATGAAGAAAAAAGGAGACAAGATAAGGTCTGCTGCTTCTCCACAAGAAAAAAAATCCTTATCCTGGTCAGATAGGTCTCCAAAGGAGCAGAACTTCTGCCTGTAAAAATGAAAACAGCAAAACTTGTATTCAGATGTCAGTCAATTCCATTTTTTCCGCTGAGGAAGCAAAGATGCACGCTAAGGCCACTCAGCTTTGCAAAGAAGACAAAGAGATGCAAGGCAGTACCACCTCATGCACTGCAGCCCTGTCAGTGCAGAAGATAAAAGATGTCGTGGCCTCACTGAGGACTCATCTGTTAACTTGCTTCTGTATTAAGCTATTGCACATTGACTTTGTATGTCATCTTTGTTCAGAATAACAACTTCTTGCAGAGCAGCCTTTATGCTTTCAGGTAATCCAGGAAACAATAACCTCTTCAAAGTAACCAGCTGGGATACTGATAACTATACATATAAGAGCATCCCTGATGTTGTGGTGGGTTAGCTTTCTAAGTGCTTAACCAGAGTGCTGTGTGTGTTTTGCAGCCTCCACTGAGCATTAGACGTTTTGTAACTCCTGTATTATTGGAGCCTACTGACTTTTACAAACGATCAGTGAGGCCTTCCTTTCTGAAAACAGAGCTGTCAGAGATACAAAGCCATTATCTGAACTACCCCATTACCCTAAAACTGGGTCAGGAAAACGAAAACTCTTCCTGTCAGAGGTTCATTAATTTTTTTAATTTTTTTTTTTTTTAAGACCTTCCAGTAATGGAGACTCCCCAAGAGTTATAATCTATTCCTACCAGACTTCAGAAGCAGTAAAGGGATGTTTTTTTAAGACTCTGAAGGCATTCAAGTAAAATAATTTTAAAAAATAAATAAATTTGTCAGAGTTGCAATTGCGTAATGTAAGATTAGCTCACCTCAGTTTAACAACTTACATATCTGCATACACTCTTCTGTACATTAATGTCCACTGGGGCTAGTTGAAAATGAAACGTATATTCTACAAAAAAAAAGTTTTTAAAATGTTTTCACTTCAGAAAAATTTAGAATTATGGCTTTAAAATAAACAAGCAAAGACATATAATTTCACTGGACATTTTATCTTTGAAAAGTACTGGAAAATGCCAATATAGGTTTAAAAAAATTCATAATTTTGTTATGCAGAAAAATACTTAGGTTTTTGTAAAATAAAATTGTGAGTAATGTTTTATTTTAGGTAAAAGCAGAAAATTAAGACATGCAAACTTTTTCAATTAAAAAATTGTCAATATTTTTTCCCCAAGTCATTAAAACCACATTTTCTAGCAAAAAAAAAAAAAAAAAAGAACAAAAATAGCTCTTTTCATCAGGAACAGCAGCCATCTGGTTTGTGTATTGAAAGGGGATGACTCAAATGAAGAAGCAACTGGTCATAGCAACAGTTCAACAGGTTTTATGCAAAAATGAGAACTATGTGGGTAGGATCCAAAAAGTATTAAAGAAGAAACTGGTTTTGGTTTCTACATCATTTACACATGTATAAGATGTATTTCTGCCAATGCTGTTTCCTATATCAGTGGCTTAACGTGAAACTTCATTAAGGTTATGGCTCCTTCTGTATTTTCATGGCCTTTGTGCCCTCTTTGGAGAAAATAGTGTGGTATGCACTATCAACAGCTCTTGCCAAGAAGATGCTAGAAAAGCTCCACTCCTTTTTGTTGCATGTGAAAAGTAGTAACAGATTTTGATGAAAACCTCTGGTGCAAGGTCATTTATAGTTTTCTTCTCTTTATTTTAAATGCTTTAATCTCTGTGTGATTGCTTGCATCCAGTCTCTCTTGCAATGTAGGAATGAGTACAGCACGCTCACAGTGCACTCCTAAATGAAGCCCTTCAGCCTCCCTGGCCAGCCTCCTGCTCTGGGGTAAACCCATCCAAAGTTTTCAGCTCCAGGCTGCTGCATCCACAGACATACTGTGCTTCAAATGGACGTCTCCCCATTTCCATCTTGAGGACCTAATTTACCTAAGTCCAGCAGTAATTTACTGCCTTTCTTCACAGCTGAGCTGGCTGATGGGCTTTTCTGCTCCAGGTTCTTAGTACTCATGGCTTCATTGACTCCCTGTTCAACTGCTACAATGACAGAGGAATGCAGGGCATAGCTGAGCTTCTTCCAGCTTGTGTACATCTCCAAATGGAGAAAAAAGAGGTGACTATGTTCTGGTAGCTCATGTCCTGGTAAGTACTGACCCTCTTTGGCCCTGTGGGTCTTACTGGCTTCTGAAGAGGGAGGACACAATCTTGTTACTGTGGTCTTGATTTGCAACATAACATGACCAAAATGGAGGCCTCCAGTCAAATGACAAGGATACACCCTATGACAGGACACGGTCAGAAAAGGACTGAACATCTTCTGAGCAGGCACAGATGTGCCATGTGAGTAAACATCACATGCCAGCTGGAAGTCCCTTACCATGAGATGGACAAGCATAGATAGGACAACTGGTCACACACAGGAGTGCATATTCATCACACTATACAGAAGGGTTTAAGTAACCTTCAGAGTGAGGCAGTGACAAATCCACTAAACTCAGTTCACACAAAAAGGAAAATGCTGGTAAGATAAATTTAAATGAAGGAATTGGGGAAAAACAAAACAAAACCCACCACGAACAACAAAAAACCCCATGGTATTTAATTGAGTGTTCTCTGCTCCTCTTGACCAGTAAAATAATAGGGAATTTATATAATCTAAAAATTAATTCATGCACAGATTTTGGTCTTGTTCAGATACAGAATCAATTTTATATCTAATTACTTCGCATGGGGACATAACATGCAATCTTGAAGTTCAAGCAGACCTGCCAATGGACCTGCAGGAACCGGAGTATTAGACTCCACATTATGAAGATTATACGAAGAGATTTTTGGGAGTCTGCTGAAATTTTTATGAGCTTACCAGTTTGCTGACTTGTCCTAAGAGCTGTCAGGTTAAACTGATTAATCATCTCGTTATGGCTACAAGAAGCATTGTGGGTCACTGTTGGTAAAAGAATAGAGCTCATAGGAGAGGAGAATAGCTTTGGAAAATCTAAGGACTTGTCTCAATGGAAGAAATGACAGAATTTTTGAAAGATAAATTATATGCTGAATTATGTGCTGTATACACTTTGTCTGAAAGCCTTTTTCCATCTGTGTCTCTAATAATGGTGTCTGTTTTCCAGAGCCAAGAGGTTTGCAGCTGATCATAGAGTCATAATCATAGAATCACAGGATCACAGAATTTTCAGAGTTGGAAGAGACCTCTAGAGATCACCTAGACCAAATATCCTGCTTCAGTACTTCTTTAAGGTTTTTTGTGATTGTTCTAAGCAGTCAATGTCCAGATCCAGCTAACTTTCAGGACAAACAGTGTTTGGGAATGGGTGTCACTGATACATGAGTGTGTCTGGTGTAAGTTCACTAATCATGGCCCTCCAAAAAGGAATTGTCTTTTCAAGGTTTCTGCACTACAGGCAGGTGGGCTCCTCTAGTGTCTCCAAAATGCTAGGGATTTCTGAATGAGACATATGAATGCTTAAAAATTTGTGAAAGTGAACAGAGAAGGGCTTGTGGGAGAAGTAACAGTTGGAGGAAGTCTAGGTCATAGTGACTATGGACTTAGAAAGTTTTCAATTCTTGGAGAAGTAAGAAGGAAGGTCAGTAAAACTGCCACCTTGGACTTCCAGAGGGCAGACTTTGATCTGTTCAGGAGACTGACTCCCTTGGGACACTGTCATTAAGGGTAAAGAAGGAAGCCTGCCCAGGATCAGGCTGTCCCCATGTGCTGAAAGACGAGCCATCAGGAAAGAAGACCATCCTGGCAGAATAGAAAGATTTGGCTGGAGCTCAGGAAGAAAAAGGGAGTTTATGGCCTCTGGAAAAGAGGACAGGCCTCTCACAAGGGATACAGAGATATAGTAAGGCAATGCAGGGAGAAAATTAGGAGGGCCAAAACTCAACTTGAACTCAACTTTGCTACTTCTATCAAAGACAATAAAAAGACTTTTCTATAAATACATCAATAATAAAAGGAGGACTAAGGAGAATCTCCATCCTTTATTGGATGCAGGGGGAACATTGTGACAAAGGATGGGGAAAAGGCTGAGGTGCTAAAAGCCTTTTTTGCCTCAGTCTTCAGTAATCAAACTGGTTGTTCCCTGGACACCCAGTCCCCTGAGCTGGAAAACAGGAAGGTGAAACTTTCATAATGCAGGAGGAAATGGTTAGTGACCTGCTACACCACCTAAACATCCATAAGTCTATGAGTCTGGATGGGTTGCACCCAAAAGTACAGAAAGAGTTGGCAGATGCACTTGCCAATCCTCTTTCCATCATTTACGAGCAGTTCTGGCTAACTGGGGAGGTTCCAGTGGACTGGAGGATAGCAAATGTGGTAGTCATCCACAGGAAAGGGCAAAAGGAGGTTCCAGGGAACTACAGACCTGTCAGTCTGGCCTTGGTGCCAGGTCATGGAGCAGATCATCTTTAGTGCCACTATGCACCATATAGAGAACAACCAGGTGATCAGGTCCAGTCAGCACAAGTTTACAAGAGGACGGTCCTGCTTGATGAACCTAATCTCTTTCCATACAAGATGACCCACCTGGTTGATGAGGGAAAGGCTGTGGATGTTGTCTACCTGGACTTCCATAAGGCCTTTGGCACTGTCTCCCACAGCATCTTGATTAACAAGCTGGCTGCTCATGGCTTTGTGTGGCACACACCCCACATG
>NW_009953332.1:2200031-2215161 GCF_000747805.2 Chaetura pelagica
GGCTGGATGTCCAGGCGCAGAGAGCGGTGGGGAATGGAGTTAAATCCAGATGGTGGCTGGTCACAAGTGGAGTTCCTCAGGGCTCAGTGTTGGGACCACTTCTTTTTAACATCTTTATCACCGATCTTGATAAGGAGGTAGAATGCACCCTCCGTAAGTTTGCAGATTACATCAAGGTGTGAGGGAGTGTTGATCTGCCTGATGGTAGGGAGGCTCTACAGAGGAACTTGGACAGACTAGATAGATGGGCCGAAGTCAGTTGTGTGATGTTCAACAAGGCAAAGTGTCACATCCTGCACTTGCGCCACAACAACCCCATGCAATCCTACAGGCTTGGAGAAGAGTGGCTAGAAAGCTGTCCAGCAGAGAGGGACCCACGTTTTCTGATTGATAGGCAGATGAATATAAACCAGCAGTGTGCCCAGATGGCCAAAAAGGCAAATGGCACCCTGGCCTGTTCAGAAATAGTGTGGCCAGCAGGACAAGGGATGTGATGATCCCTTTGTACTTAGCATTGATGAGGCCACACCTCGAATATTTTTTCCAGTTTTGGACACCTCAATACAGGAAGGACATGGAGGTGCTGGAGTGTGTCCAAAGAAGGGCAAAAAAGCTGGTGAAGGGCCTTGAGAACAAGTCTTATAAGGAGCAGCTGAGGGAATTGGGGCTGTTTAGACTGAATAAAAGGAGGCTAAGGGGAGACCTCACTGCCCTCTACAATTTCCTGAAAGGAACTTGTAAAGAGGTGGGCGCTGGTCTCTTCTCACAAGTAACTGGTGATAGAGCAAGAGGAAATGGCCTCAAGCTGTGTCAGGGGAGGTTTAGACTAGACATCAGGAAGAACTTTTTCACTGAAAGGATTGTCAGACATGGGAACATGCTGCCAAAGAGGTGGTTGAGTCACCATCCCTGGATGTGTTTAAAAGTTGTCTAGATGTGGTGCCTGGGGACCAGATGGCCAAAAAGGCAAATGGCACCCTGGCCTGTTCAGAAATAGTGTGGCCAGCAGGACAAGGGATGTGATGATCCCTTTGTACTTAGCATTGATGAGGCCACACCTCGAATATTTTTTCCAGTTTTGGACACCTCAATACAGGAAGGACATGGAGGTGCTGGAGTGTGTCCAAAGAAGGGCAAAAAAGCTGGTGAAGGGCCTTGAGAACAAGTCTTATAAGGAGCAGCTGAGGGAATTGGGGCTGTTTAGACTGAATAAAAGGAGGCTAAGGGGAGACCTCACTGCCCTCTACAATTTCCTGAAAGGAACTTGTAAAGAGGTGGGCGCTGGTCTCTTCTCACAAGTAACTGGTGATAGAGCAAGAGGAAATGGCCTCAAGCTGTGTCAGGGGAGGTTTAGACTAGACATCAGGAAGAACTTTTTCACTGAAAGGATTGTCAGACATGGGAACATGCTGCCAAAGAGGTGGTTGAGTCATCATCCCTGGATGTGTTTAAAAGTTGTCTAGATGTGGTGCCTGGGGACCCGGCTTAATGCTGGACTTGGTAGAGTAGGGTTAATGGCTGGACTTGATAATCTTATAGGTCTTTCCCAACCAAAGTGATTCTATGATTATATGAAAGTTGGCCTCGTCTGTGAGATTAATTAATAATAAGATACTTACAGGCATTAAAAAGGTCTCTCAGTCTTCTCTTCTCCTGGCTAAAGAGTCCCAGTCTTTCCTCATAAGGGAGATGCTCCAATCCCCCAATCATCTTTGTTGCCCTCTGCTGGACAATCTCTTTCATTGTTTCCTGCCTCTCTTGATCTGGGGAACCCTGAACTGGGTGCACCCCAGGATTCCAGGGGCCTTCTTGGTTACAAGGGCCTGTTGCTGACTCATGGATAATTAACTGTCTACCAGGACCTCCAGATCCTTCTCCTTAGAACTGCTTTCTCACAGGTCCATCTCTATACTGGTGCACAGGGTTCTTTCTCCCCAGGCGCAGGACCCTACATTTGCCCTTGTTAACCTTTATTAGGTTACTCTCTGCCCAGCTCTCCAGCCTGTCCAGGTCACACTGAATGACAGCACAGCCCTCTGGAGTGTCACTACCCCTCCCAGCTTTGTGCCATCAGCAAACTTGCTGAGGATACATTCTGTCCCCCCACCGAGGTCATTGATTAATATGTTGAACAAGACTGGACCAAGTATTGACCCCTGGGGGACACCACTGGTTACAGGCTTCTGACTTGACCCTGTTCCATTGATCACAACCCTGTAAGTTTTGTCACACAACCAGCTCTCAATCCACCTCACTGTCCACTCATCTAGCCCACACTTCCTGTGTTTCTTGATGAGGATGTTACGGGAGACAGTGTCAAATGCCTAGCTGAAGTCAAGCTAGGTAACATCCACTGCTCTCCCCTCATCCAGCCAACCAGTTTTGACACCACAGAAGGCTAGAAAATTAGTCAAACATTATTTTCCTTTGATTAATCCATGCTGCCTCCTCCTGATAACCTTCTTCCTTCCATATGCTTAGAGATGACCTCCAGAATGAGCTCCTTTATAATTTTTCCAGGGATGGAGGATGGTCTGTAGTTTTCTAGATCATCCTTGCCCTCTTTGAAGACTGGAGTGATTCTGGCTTTCCTCCAGTGCTCAGGCAGCTCTCCTGTTCTCCATGATCTTTTGAAAATTATTCAGAGTGGTAGAGCAACATCAGCCAGCTCTCTCAACACTTGTGGGTGCATCGCAATGGGGCCCACAGATTTGTTTATGTTCAGTTTACCCTACTGATCTCTAACTCAATCTTCATTGACCAGTGGAGAGTCTTCCTTCTTCCAGACTTTCTCTTTTACTTCCAGGGTCTGGGATTCACATGGTCTTAGAAGCGAAGACTGAAGAGAAGTTACTCAGTAACTTCACCTTCTCTGTGCCCCATTACCAGGGCTCCCACCTCACTCAGCATTGGGCCCACATTTTCCCTACTCTTCTTTTAGCACTGATGTATTTGAAGAATCCCTCTTGTTCACTTTTACTTCTTTTGCCAGGTTTAGTTCTAAGAGGACTTCAGCCTTCCTCGCTGCCTTCCTACATACGCTGACAACATTCCTGTAGTTCTCCCAAGTGACACGTCCCTTATTCCACAAACTCTGAACTTCTTTCTTCCACTTGACTTTTCTTCAGCAGCTCCTTGCTCATCCATGCAGGTCTCCTTCCTCCTCTACCTGATTTTTAGTCATAGGAATGAGCTTGGAGGAAGAAGTATTTGAATATTAACCAGCTCTCTTGGGCTCCCCAACCTTCTACAGTCTTAGCCCATGGGATTTCTCTAAATAGATCTTTGAAGAGTACAAATTTAGCCCTCTGGAAGTCCAAGGTTGCAATCCTACTTATTGCCCCACTTCTTCCTTGTAAAATACTAAACTCTAGCATGTCATAATGGTTTGGTTTGGAAGGGACCTTACAGATCATCTAGTTTGAACAGCCCTGATATGGACAGGAACCCCTTCCACTATACCAGGTTGCTCAAAGCCCCGTCTAACCGGGCCTTGAACACTTCCAAGGAGGGGGCATCCACAACCTCCCTGAGCAACGTGTTCCACCCTCACAGTGAAGAATTTTGTGCCTAACATCTAATCTAAATCTACCCCTCTTACAGTTCAAAGCCTTTACCTATCACTACGGTCCTATCACCGCCTGCCCTTATAAAAAGCCCTTCCCCAGCTTTCCTGTAGGCCCCTTTCAGGTACTGGAAGGCCACTATAAGGTCTCCCTGGAGCCTTCTCTTCTTCAGCATGAACTACCCCAACTTGTTCAGCCTGTCTTCATAGGAGAGGTGCTCCAGCCCCCTTGAGCATCTTTGTGGCTTTCCTCTGGACTCATTTCAACAGCCCCATGTTCTTCTTACGTTGGGAGCCCCAGAACTGGATGCAGTACTCCAGGAGGGGTCTCGTGAGAGTGGAATAGAGGGGCAGAACCACCTCCTTTGACCTGCTGGCTATGTTTCTTTTGATGCAGCCCAGGAAATGGTTGGCTTTCTGGGCTGCAAGTGCACATTGCCATTTGACATTGCACATTGATATTTTACTCCAGTTGACCATCACTGAAAGCAGCATAAGGAATGGAAGTACAGGTTACTGTAATTCTGTGGTTTTCTGTTATCTACTGTGACCATGGGACAAGATTGATCAGGTGAACAATTTATGGCTGAAATTATACTTCCAAATCTATCTGCATGATTCTCATTTATTTCCACAAAATGTCTGAAGTTGCAGAGTATTTGTGGCTTAGGACCAAGTCATTCTCTTAAAGAGATGCAAACAATACTATTCCTGATACTGTAGTTAGATAGACTCACAATTCAAAGCTCATTTGTCCTCATTACCAAATATTAGTTGATTAATTGGGTCAGTTATTCTTTAAAAAAAGCACAATAAAAAAACCAAAGTAATTCACACAAGAAAGAGCATTCTGTACTTCTCATCAGATTTGTTGTCTCCTCTACCACTCATTTTACAGTGAAATCCTGAATTCTCTCAGTGGGCAACTCCAAATTTGGTGACAGGGTGGGACTTCCAGGTGAAGAGCAGTGGCTTCACGGAGCACAGCTCAATATGCAGAGAAGGCTGCTATGTAGTTGACTACTAGAACAAAACACATTTCAGAGTACTGAAAGGTTCAAGGCTGCCTTTAGTTAGGCAAGTGAAAGATTTCCAGGGGTCTGAATAGCCAAGGTAAAAGCCACAATTCTGAAAACTCCAACTAGCTTGCTGTTCTGCAGGTAGGCAGCTCACCAAGGCCTGATGAATAATGAAGCGAAAATCTAACCAACTAATGATTTCAAGAGAGGAGAAACATTTAAATAAGGAGAATAGACTAGTTACCTTTTTCTACAGTTTTTCCTTGCAAATATTTCCAAGAGCAAACATTTTTCTACAACAGAGAGACACTTTTAATGTTCTCAATTCTAGGCAAGATTATAATTTCAATCTACATCCATGCAACTGTACCATTTATATCAGTAGTACACATAGTCCATTACTGGTAAAGTTTGGGGGATTTTTGGTCCAGCTTTTCATCAGTGGGTAGAAGGAGGAAGACACCAGCACCTTTCTTAAGGCCCATTTAGGTTGTCATACATTATGAGCCCTACAGTATGGAAGAACTAGATATCATGTGACAAATAGCAGGCCATTACTAGGCCATTAGCATCAAACCTGCTTTTAGTAGCAAGAATGAAAAATACTGTAAGGGCAACTAGGAAAATATCACTGAGTCAGATACAGGGAGGTACACCCAAAAACAAGTGAACAAATTCATTTATTGCAGCAAGACAGTGAAGCACTTTTCCTGAATTATCTGTTGCTTCTTTTCACACTTTCTTAGCACATTTCATATTCCAGGTTAGCAGCTTTGGTGTGCCTTTGATCTCTGTAGCAACAGGAGAATTGCCAGTTAAATTGTCACTTTTCTCAAACCCCTTGTCAAATGCACATCTTCTCTCACATGCAAAATCAGCAGCGCTTAGTCAGATTAAGTGTAGGATTAGTAAAAGGATATGGATGTTTGTATGCATTGATTTTCTTTTTTTTTTACTTTGTTTTATTTTAAAGGTATTTCCATAACTGTGATTGTTAAACTAAGCATGTCTTCGTCTCATGAAAAAAAGCAACCTAAATCCTTGAGGGGATCTCACGGTAGGTATCCACCCTTTTACAAATATTCAAGGCCTACTCTTCCATATTGTTAAAACCACACTAAAACCCAAAGAAACTGCTTTAAAAATGGACTTGTAGAGGAAGCCATGGTCAGTTCCCATTTGAATGCCCATAACAAATAATCTAGGAGATTATAAAGCACGGGTCAGATTCTGTCTCACATACACTCACTCCTCTGTGATGTTGCTTCCACATTATGTCATGAAAAAGGAATAGTACTGATACAAATGGGTTTGATTTGACTGAAGGACTGTAAAAGTCTCTACTTCTATTAATGGAATTGCATTGTCTGGTCAGAGCTCTGCAACAAGTTACTCTCTGCAGTCATGGATGTGAAGATTTTGTTCAGCAATTTATTTGGTCCCCCCCATGCTGGCAACTATTGCTAACTCTAAGGGAGAATAGAAGCTTACAAAAGACAAGAGTAGATGCTACCACACTGAGTACCATGGTAGTACCAAGAGTAAATATTACCATACTGTAGCATAAAACTTGCTGAAATCAAATGGATTATCTTCAGTACAATTTACATTTCATTCAACCTTTTGCATTTACCAGATATCAAGCTCATATTTTTTTTCAAATAGTAGCAACAACCAGCAACAGCTTGGAAAGCTGGGAGTCTCCATGACTATTGCACAACTCTATGAACACAAAAAAATAAAAAGAAGAGCAAATTAACATTTCTAGAAAGACTCCACATCTTCAAGGAACTGTAGAAAGAGGCAAAAATATTATCTCTAGCAGAAGCATTATGTTACAGGCTTGTGCACATTAACAGGTCCAATGGAAAGCAAAGATGTTAGTGAAGGAAACAAATCAGATCCAGGTGGTGGCTGGAAAAAAATACAGAATAATGGAATAATGTATTATTCAGCTGGCATGTGATGGCTACAGCCAAGAATTGACTATGTAGTATAGTAGATGCCACTATATTTCCTCATCTACCATCTATTCACTGAAATGAGGAATCCTCTTCTCTAATCTCAGTTTATATTCAGGCTAAACATGGCAGAGCTGGGTAGCAGTTTTCAGTTCCCAGTTACTGTAAATCTAGGCAAGCACTGTCCATACAAAGTGGAGAGGCAAAGAGTTTCCAGTTTTCCAAAGTCTGTTCCTTGTTTAATGAGCCAACACTGCTCCATATTGCAGTGATCCAGCTCTAACTAAAGCAATCTTAATGACTCACAAAAGAAATTAAGTCTTGAAATGCAAGTACAGTCTTCTTGACCACTTCTAAGAAGAAAAATACAAAATTTGGGGTCCAGTAGACAATAATAACTACTTCCATCTGACTGTCCAAACCAATAAGAATCAGATATAATAAAAACACCATCTCTAGCAATAGAGGCTTTTGAACACAATTCTTTCAAATACTCACTCAGATGCAGAAAGCAGGTAAGCATCAAACTAATCTCTGTAAAAAAGACTACTTTTTAACTCCTGCTCTGTTTTAGACATCACAGAGAAATGTGTTCAGGTTCTGCCTCTTAAAGAAGTGATGGGACATTGACTGTTTACATGGGACTGGATTATGGCTTCATTTTAAGCAGAAAAAGTATGAAACTGCAACCAACAAATCTATGTTTAGCAACCCTTACTTTCTTCCTATCACCATGTTTCTAATTCTGCTCTAGTATTACTAAGGTGGAAGACCATTTAGACTGCTGCAATGCTATGTTTATTCTTCTCTCACCAAACTGGAGATGAAAGTGTTGTGTATCACACTTACTTGCAAAGACACACACACACCTGAGAGATCACTCAGTTTGGTACACCTGGAGAATGACAGTTTTGAATGAAGGTCCAATAAAACCTCAGGAGAGAGAAGGAAATAGCAACATTTTTCATGATGGTCTCCAGAAAGATGTAGAAAAGAGCAGCAGCCTGTCTCCCACTCCATTAAAAGCTCACCCACTGGTACTGTGCTTTCTTCCTTGCTTCACGTATCTCTGAAACAGCTAAAAGCAGACTTAGTAGCACACTGTCACACTTCTCAGCGTTGGAGAGAGCAGACACGCTTCTTTCAGCTTGACAAAGGAGACCCATGAATTCCCTCTAAAAGATTCAAAGAATTTTCCAGGTAGTTACCTGTTCAAAGTCTGTGGGGAGATAGCAGGGGAGGAGCATTGCCTTCCCCACTATCTCGTCTCAGACACTGAACAATGAAGACGAGCTCTCCTCCCTGCTGCACTTTTGGGAAGGGAATGCACTCAAAGCTACAACCCCTTACGTAGCACACAGAACCTGAGAGACCTGCTGGTGCCTAGCAGTTACCGGGAGTAAATGAGATACCAAGAAGTTGTTCCCTTTCTGAATATGGGAGACACTGACTGATTCTAATGCCGTGATACATCAACTTCTGTAAGTGCCGGAGTTTCAAATGGTGGCTGTTTTTAGTGACACAGCATTAGACACTTCCTCAAACCCAGCAGGAGTTTGCTTAGGTTTCAAATGTTCAATGAGCACCTTTTGATGTTTTTACTGGTTCTAGTGAGTCTTGTTTTATCCATCTCCAACAAGAGAAAACAATTCTACAACACAGCCAGGATTTGGAAGCTCTCTAAACTCAGCTATGTGCCAGATAATTGAAACTAGAGAACCAACACAGTCTTGCCTCTCGGGATGCTGAGCTTAGTGAACTGCAAGAGCTGCAGTCTTCACAATTCATAATCTGAATGCCCTGAGCAGTGGATGTTATTTTATTTTATTTTATTTTATTTTATGCAACTACCTCTGTCCCCCCAAAATAATCAAGGGCAAGTTAAAACCCAAGCTCCAAATTTTGAAATTGAAGTCACAGAGTAGCCAAAGTTGCAGAGTGGAATCTGACTGCTGGATTGAAACCCATGCTCACCAAGGTGTGAGGGTGTTCATACTCAGCACCTATGTCCATACTGTTAATTATAGTTGGTGAATGACTTCTGCTTTGGATGCTGACAAAGGGAGCAGATGGAATCACATCTCAGTGACCAGACACATGACATCTCACTTTTCCTTCTCCTAGAGAGATCTCCATTTGCAGGGCAGGACTATACCAGCCCTAGTCATCACTAGGCTGAAATTCCTCCATCACACATTCTATACAGACAAGTTTCTGATATCCTTGCCCTTATCTGTCAGCAACTCATTTAATGAATGATTTAATCAATTTCAGTGTCCAGACATAAATGGAGTACTCAACAAAGTTAGTCAAGTTATTGGTGGAATAAGGCTCTGCATATTTGTAACACAGACCTGCTGGTACTACTATACACTGTTTATCCTTGATGCCAGGTTTTTGGAAAAAGATACTAAAAAAGACTAAGAAACAATGAGAAAATCCTGTAATACCTTATATGATATTTCTTGTTCATTATTTTGCCTTTTCTCTGAACTCTTAAGTATAATTCTCCACACTCAACCCTAGGAGATGCTTTTAACTAAATACACTCAAGCTGATTCCTCTAATGAGTTTTTCAGGTGCTGTGTACCATTGTTTTGTTTTGCTTCATCAAAGAAAACCAACAGCTTATGTGAGGTGATGCAGGACAAAAAACACACACACAGTTTAAAAGAAGCACACAAGTAATCAGTTACTGTCTTTTTAATGGTGCATGAACATCACGTAAAACAAACTGAATTTTACTTGACTAAATCTGACTAAAACAGTAACTTAGACACAGCGTTTTTGTAAGCATGTATTAAAAATGCTAACCAAAGTGGCTTAAAGACTCTTTGCATTAGTACCCATGAAGTGTATTTTCATATTTTTTTTCCTGCAGGAAAAGCAGGGATTTCTCAGAACAGCAAATGGTTTTGGTACTTAAACCCTCTTGTCTGAAGCAGCCGTATTTTAAAAATTGACCGAGATCCTTGTGGTATTTTCTTATACGTGTTAAGATATTTCATGAGAAGTAAAATGACAGGCTTATTAGTATCTATTTCAAATTCAGAAAAAATAATAAATACAAAGCCAAATACAAGGCCAAATACAAACTATTGGTCTTTTGTCTTAACTTCTTATGGTCAGCATAAAAACACATTTAATTAGAGTTACTATCCAGTAGTGGACACACAGATTTCACCATCTTTCAGTAAGAGGTAGAATGGGAAAATAATGCAATACAGGTGTAGTTTGTATGTGCTATAAGCAGTTCTTTTTCTCTCTATGAAGAGTTAAAGAATTAAGTATCCAAATAAGTATTTTGCTGTGCTATTAAAAGTTTGCATTCAGTAAATCTTGTTCAATACAGTTATTTTTAGTTTAATATTCAACATTTCCCTAAAACTTCAAGAAAAAAAATGTGTCAAATATCACCATATGTTAAATGTTGGCTTTTTCCTAGCAGCAATCAGCTTATCTATGTTACTGATCTGACGTGATGTTGGCTTGGTCAAGATACAGTCTTGTACATTACAGTGTGTAAATAGGTCCATTTTTGACTACTGTAATCTAATATTTCTAACAAGATTCATCAGTATCTTACATAAATAGAGCTACAGCAAATTGGCTTTAACAAAGATTAGCTTTGTTAAGAGAAGGTTTATTTTTTAATAAAATAAGCTTGGATCATCATACTTCGAGAACACATAAATAATATGTATAAATTTGGGATGTTGGATTTAATAGCCAATATTCTGCTCCTAGAGAATGCCACTGTTGTCCAGCTAACACTGAGGATGTTAGACAAGGATGATCTAAATAAGCTCCTAGCCTGGAAACTGCCTGATGTTTGATTGCTTCCTGCTTTCACCTCACCTGCAGAATGACCTAACCAGACCAACTTCCTAACTATGCTTAAGGAATGATTCATCTCACACAAACCATATCTGAATTTTTTTGCAGATTCATGCCCACAAAACTCTTCCAATGACTTCAGCCAAGTAGAAGGCTGTTTGTATAATTTGGGTATGGGGCTGGGACTTGGTTCACGTCAGGGTTTTTCTAATGGATTGCTATCTAAGCTGAGATAAGTCACTTTCACCTCCTGGTGACGCAGTACCTTACCTATAAATTGCAGCTGTCATTATTTTCTTCTTCTATAACCTGCAACAGATTTGTACCTCAGGTTGTTCTATAATAAAAGCAACAGCAATCCCTGGACAGAGTCCAAGAACACTGCAAGTAGAATGATCACATCATACATGTAGGTACTGGCTGAAACAAGCTGTAGAAAAACAGTTAATATCTCTAAAACCCTTTGCCTTACTCCTGTAAGATTTACAGGTAAATTAACAGGTGCTGAATTTCAGGAGAACAAGTGAGGAAAGTGAAGTACTCAGTAGTGTCAACCAAAAATTGTCAAGATCATAAAGCCTAGGACTGGTCTTCACTGGTCTTTCTTTCTAACCAAGTAGTGACTATGACTTTGTACAGTCTAGCTTTTGAAAAGTTGGTGAGAAATAGATGAGCAAAATATATGTATGCCAATATATTCTTATTTATATTTACATATGTGTGTGTGTACACAAATATAAGAGCTTTCCTCTTGTGCTGATGAAGTTATGTGGGCTGAGAACATTTTCTGGTCATCTCTTTTTCTACAGCTACCCCAAAATTTTGTAGAAGCTTCACAGAACACTGAACTAAATGTGTTTGCACATTAGACATGTTGATTTCTGTGACCATTTAAAGAGCTGTATTAGAAGAAGTGTTTAAGATTTCTAAGTCAAGCCTAAAAGAGTTAAGACAATCTAAGAAAAACTCTTACAAACAACATCTCGGCACAGTAGACGTATGATGCTTACTTTAGGTTGACAATCAAATAATACTTTTTCCATGTGTCTCACTTTTCTGCATCTTAACTAAGGTGTCACCAGCTCTACTCTGTGCAGAACTGTCTCAATTAAGGGCAGCTTTCTGTTTGTTTGGGCTTGTTTGGTTTGGTTTTTTTAATTTCAGTTTCAGAAGCTTATGACAGTGATTTCCAAGAAAGCACAGCAGTGTCAGTTCAGCTCGCGCACGCTCATTAACAGCAGCCATCTTTCAGTGCAGCCAAAATCTTCAGAGAAGACTTCTCATAAGTCAAGAAGTTTCTGTTGAGCAGATAGAAAATTGAAAGGATTACAGCCTGGCCTTTGGAGGAAGTTTTCATATGGGTAGAAACAGGACCCTACTACAGGAAAGCCCTGCTAGCAAATGAGAAGAAACTCTTCAAAACAAGGAAGCACGGGAATACCACGAAGACATCTGTAAAAGTGTTTATTATGGATGTATTCCCTCTGTTAGCATTCCCAGAAACTCTTGGACCCTTTTTTTTAAGTTTAAATGGAAAGAAATTCTTCTGAAAGAAAAACAAGAAGAAAATACATGAAGTGTTCAAAATTTCAAGCCAAACAACTCTGGCTCGGCAAGGTTAAAAGCAGCTTACAGTAGGGTCTCTGGTAAAAAAATGTTACACAATCTTTACTACATATTGCTACCTGAACAGCCTCTAATTTAAAGCAAAGCTCTGATAAACACCTACCCTACTGCACAAAAGTGAGTTTTACTTGTCTTGCAAACAGTTCAAGAAGAGTCTTGGAACTCTTTCAATTTGACATTTTATTTTCACTTTGGATAAAAAGATTTCACCTGGTGATGTGACAGCAGTGCCATGTATTATATCTGCAGCATCATTGGCTTTGTCAAATCAACATGGATAATTCAAGGCTACTGCCTTCTCCTTGTAAAATACCGCTATGCCTGTGTTTAATTTCATTTCTTACTTACCAAAATAACTCTGTATGGGAGAAGGAATGTTAGAGCCTTTGCATATCTCAGATTTCAGGAGATCCTTGGAGGAAATATTCCTTCACCAAAAAAGGAAAATGTTTGTAGCTTAATTTTAATTTCTTGATTGCAAAGGAAATATTGCTGAGATACTGGAAAGATATTTTGTACCATCATCATCATTCTCCACACACATTAACTATCACAGATACTATTACTTTTAACAAGCTTGTTTTCTCCACTGCATAGCCAGAATATCAAGACTTTTCCCTGCATTTTTATCTTAATACCAGTATGACTTGTCTTGGTGAAATAATTTATAACTTTATACCACAACAAAATATTAATGAATGGTTATAAGCCTTGAGGGGGTGTTGGAAAACAGTGAAATCAAATTACTCTTTAACAGCCATACAAGAGGGCTACAGAAGGTAAAATTAAGTACAGATTCCTTGGATTCATGCTCAAAATCTTCCTGACAGTATTATTTTTTCTAATTGCAAGACACAAAAGTAACATACAGTTTTCCTCTAAATACTTGATCTTTATTTGTATTCCAGTAGCTTGCAGGAATTCCCAAGAGTGGACCAAGAATTCATTGTGGTATGTTCTGCCCAAACTCAGCATAAAAATAAATTAAAGCCTTAGAAGTCCAACAGATAAAGGCAGCCACAGAGAGAAAAGAAAAAGAAAGAATGGAAAGGTTTGATGGGAGTGGAGAAGGAAACAACAGAGTAGGATCAGTCACTGTGAAGTGAAACCATCTCCACATAGCAGCCAGTCAGTTCTCATAGCAGGAAACCATAGGTACTGTAATAAAGAAGGGTTTCAAGGAAGAACTTGTGGTGGAGATGAAGCAGATGTTAATGGGACCTAATTTTGAATGTATGTAGCAGCATAAGAAAAGCATAAAGGCTTCGTTTTGGAGATTTAAAACACCAAAGGTGGCAGCTTGGGCTGATCAAGGATGGGAGATTTTATCTTAATGAAGCATCTTCCAGTGAATGAGAGGTGATACACAGAACAGGAACAAAGAGCTTTGTAAATGAAGGTAAGTAGGTTATATGTTAAAAAATGCTAAAGAAGGAAAATTAAGTGGAGAGATAGTAACTGAAGGGAATTTCAGTCAAAATGGCAGGTTGTAAAGACTTATAGAAGTGACACAATATGCCAAAGATCAGAATATTTGTGATACAACATGAGGTGTGAGAAACCTGATCCGCTGTAGACAATATGGACGGAGAAGACAAAATCATGTAATATATTATGTGAAAAGAATAAGCAAGATTAAATCATAACCTGGATTTAAGTTTCTGGAGAAATCTGAAGGCACTTTCCAGTGTGATAAGTGGCTTTCCATTGTAATTAACTAAACAGGTCATCACAAAAGTCCAGTGGATAGCAGGTTTAAGACCTCTGTTTTAGGTGTGCAGACATTGGTCTGAGGACCAGGTATCCACCATGGGATTTCAGAACTGTGCTTAGATTTTAGATCAGAGAAAAGACAGATCTGGGTAGTGATATTGATCTGCAGGACATCAGCATAGAGGTAGTAACTGTGCTTGGTCTGCAGAAGAGAAGAGCAATAGGACAAGGAATATAAAAAATCTAGGTTTTTATTCCATATTCATCTGTGTATACATGCATGCATAAGAACAGTAAGTAGTCATATGAGACAGATCTTCACAATCCTATTTCAGAAAATGCCCAGAAACATATAATTAGACATAAATTGGGTTCCTTGTCTATTGTTGAAAAGAACATTGAATTACAAGTAAAAAAGGGAGAACTTCCAAAGTACTTTATGTACATTTAATTCTATACAGTGACTCTCACACTGATTGCAGCAAGGGTAGAGTTACAGCCAAATCTACATTTTAAGTATCTTACTACATGTGAAAGAGAATTGTGGGGAGGTAAAAAGTTAACGAAACGTATCAATGGCTTGTTCTTTTCAGGTGCATTGATGTAAATCAGGAGCAAGAGCTCTGCAAATGAGTAAGAGAAGAATACAATACAGAAGTACTTAATCCATACCCTGCACTCTGTGAAATTTGATTACTTTCCTCTGAAAATTATTAAGAGATTGTTTTGCGGTCACTCTTAAAAATCCTTTTCCCCCATGGATTTCACTTACTTCCCTGAGGACTGCAGTATTTTATTAAAGAAAATCAAATAAAAATTTTCATGACCCCCTTCCCACACAACAACATTTCTGAGACTCCATTCAGAAATACCCAGAAGTTCTTTGGACAATTTGATTTAAAGCACGTCAGAGCTCTCTGTATATTACACATACCAGACTTTAGAGGGGGAGATGCATAAAAGAACAAAGAGGGTGCTTCCAAGAAGAAGCTGCTTGTTTCCAATTTGGTGAGTTGAAGACACTGAAGACAACTGGTGGCCACTGTCACCAAGGTGCACAGTCCCATGTCCTCTTAGATGCTCAAATTCCTACTGATTTCTAGAGCTGACTATATACTTTTGTCAGGGGGAACAACCATAATGCTTGACTATGTAGTGGAAACATTTAAGAAGGAGGATGCCAGTTACATCCAAAAATCTGTCTGATACATTTCATCAGTCTTCACTGAGTTGTATACACCCTGCCAGAACTCCTGTGTGGAATTGTACCTTACTCTGATGGAAGCTGCATGGAAACCATGAGAACATGTGAGGAATAAGGTGTTACTCACCAAGGCTAAGGGTTTGAGGATTTGGCTTACAGAAAGTAACTTTTATGTGATGTCATTTTACAAGGATGGGGCATTCCT
>NW_009953332.1:2215209-2232039 GCF_000747805.2 Chaetura pelagica
TTCCTGTGTAGAAGTCAATAATTTCCACAGGGTATGATGACAGCAGGTTGGGTTTGCTAAACAACTGGACTGTGTTAGCTGAGGGTGTTCACAAGCTCTCCAATAAATTATAGGCTGGTTTTGATAGATAAAACATTAACATAAGCATCAAGGAGATTCCAGCACTCACTGTATCAACATCAAAAAGAGCATTTATGATTGTTGTCATACAAACACACACAAAAAGAAAGTAAAGGAAGAAGCTCTGCTGACTGATATATAAAGCTTTTTTATCCCTCAGTCTTCTTTGTGATTTCCACAGGATTTTCATTTCCAGAAATGTTATGCACTTGCTTTCAAAGGAATTCAATATTTTAATTCAGAAAAGTAATTTGACAGCAAAGTCACAGAGAGCAATGTCTTCAGTATTCATTTTCAGAGCAAATATTTCAAAGTCAGTTTGTGCTGCAAGAAGCAGAGAAGACATGAAGGGGTATAAATCCTCTATACTTGGTTTCCACAACCCTCCTCCTCCACTCTTCTCCAGGTGCAGGCTGCAGTGATGCCTGTGCAGAGAGCACATGAAAAGAACTACGTGGTACTGGAAGAGGAGAGCTCTGAACTCCTGCACGATGCAGCTGAATGCAACCTACCACACTGAGCCTGAGCTCAGCACTGAGAGATGGCTTCATCTTTCTTTCCCTGCATTGAATATGGTATCACCATACCCATCACAATAATTCAGTTTATTTTCTCCTCATTGTTCTAAGAACTAGAGGAGAAAGCTGAGAGTCTAAAGTGAAAGGAGATGAGATGAGATGACTTGCTTCCTTGGATACTTCTGTGCAGATAAAAAGCTAATCCTGATAAAACCAACTCTGAAATCCTTCCAACACACATAACATCAAGGTCACACATTATTAGACAGCAATGTTAAAGCCACACAATTGTCTGAACCAAAAAGATGGCCGAGGATACAGGGGGAGAGTGGGAGGGGGGGTGTATAGGAAGCAGGGGAAGCATCTCCCTTCTCTACTCACGGTCTTTGATGTGTTTCAGGAAACAAAAAAAATTAGAAACCTTCCTGGTTTTTCACGAGAGGTCCAGGGTGCTCTGAGAACAAGGTGGACAAATGAGGCCCTGCCTACCCTTTTGTTTTGCAGAGCAGACATGCTCCACGACCTTGAGGATGACAACAACATTTCTTCCTCTCACAAAGATAAAGCTGGCCAGTGACTGTGCTTCCCCCTCCCCTCGCCCAACCACAAGCAGAACAGGCAGGATGTTGAACAAAGGAGCAGCAGAAACAGCAATGTGCATTACGTTCAGATTAGAGGACATTCAGGGTCTGTAAAAGTTCCATTAGAATAAGCACAGACCCACTTTCAATGAGGAAGGGCTCTTTTCTCTCTCCTCCTTTGGTGTATATTGTTAATCTTTCTTCCTGGATGACTTCTCACAAACGCTTTTTGTTTTCTTCTGTGGTTTTACGTGCCAGGACTATAAGGAGGAAGGGACTGAGGCCCTTTCTTGGCATGTTTTCAAATCTCTTCCACAGGAGACATACACCCTGTTGCCATCTCTCTAAGGGTATAAATTAAAGGAGTGATGAGCAGTCCAGAGCAATTCAAATGCTGGTAAAGCTTAGGTTCTTCTCCAGTCCCTCATTACAGTGAACACTCTGGCATCTGCTACACAGACTCAGCTGGAGGAATAAAGCTACACACGGGAAAAAGTGGATGAGCAGAAAGCCTGCATTTACATTGCATCATCCCATGATGAAACAGGAATAGCTAATTACAATACAGAATGAGGGAAAAATAATTGCTGATGATTCCCCTAGCAACAAGGCTACCTTTGACATATATATATATATATACGCCACATATATGTATTTGACATATTTGAGTAAATCCACCATTTCAGAGAGGCAGCTATTCTGTTTGCAAACCTTTTGCTAGAGTAAACATCACTGTGATGGCATTTTTCTTTCAATTTATTTGTCTTTCCTCCTTATACATATTCAGAAAAATAAAAATTATTCTTTGCAGACACAGACCACATACCAGCTTCATATTTTCTACAGCTAACCTATTTTCATTCACCATAAAACATACTCTATCATTTTTATTCAGGACTCCAACCATTTATACCAAGTGAAAAAGTTTTCAAGATGTCTTACATAGCTGTCTTTCCTTAGGATCCATATGGAAGGTCCCAAATGTTATCTTAAGAAAACACAAATAAGCCACAAAATAGGTGGCATAGCTTAATGCAGAAAATGCGATTTCAAGTTTCCTGTTTATTTATCTGATATTTCTACAGCTCTTCCATCACCTTTCCTCTCTTTTTATTCACACACTATATAACTGGAATATGTCTTGCAACTAGACATCTCCTAATAACATAAAGTTGAGCTTCTCATTCAGACTTGGACTGAACTTACATATGATGAGATTTGGATTCACAAATCTAGATTGGAACATCTTTGCTCCAGATGGATGCACAGGAAGTATCTGTCACTTGAGTGTCAGATTGTGTCTAAGCATGCACTACTCTGTGGAAGAGAATAAAGATAAAGGAAGTTTTTCTTCTCCCCAGAGGTCTAAGCCACATGAACAGTCAACCTGTTGACTTTCATGAGCTCCTGATGAAGCTGGTGGTGTGATGAGGCTTTGCACTGCATCAAAGGAGAATCAGGTTCTACTGATAACTCGTCTTCAGTTGCAGCTACTCTCTTATTCACCTTTGTACTGAAGCCAACAGCAGTTTCATAATCTGCTTAGCCTAGACAGAAGACATATAAGGGTTTTAACAGTTACCTAAACTTCTTTTATTATTGTATTGATTACAACAAATTAGTTTTTAAAGTTGTCTCCAGATTACTCTCCAGCCAGTGTAACCATCACAATAATATCCATGTCGATAACAAGATAATTATATATTAAAAAAATAATCAGACTTGGAACAAGGAAACAATTTTTTCAAGAACAGATTCAACACACGTTCCAGATATACATGTATCCACATACAGCAAGTGTATCCACAAAAGCACTTGCATGCATTCATGATGGAGAAACTGAATAAATGGTAAAAAGCTTCAGAAATCAGTAGTGGTTTGGGATTGATTAATCAAAACACCACCAAGTTGTCTTCTGTTTCTAAAAGACACTGGAAAAGACTTCTGAATGCTTTCTAAAATCCTGAGTCCAAAAACACATCTCAGATTGACCATCTAAAATTCCAGGACTCATTCATGCCAAGGGGCTTTCTTGCTTTTCCATATTTTTAATCTTAATCACAGGATTTCAGCTGTCATCAGAGTACTCTCAAAACCAGATGTTAGATTCTTCTCAGCATCATCAAAATCCACTTCCACATACTTAAATGCTATACCTATGTTTCTCTGAGAACATTTTGACTTTGTGTTTCTGAACTATTCCTTTCCCAACATTTTTATTTCTAGGTGGCTATTGCTGTTTATCAGAACTTTAGGTGTGTTATAAAGCAGAAACAATTACATGAGGGAGGCCAAGAGCTTGTTAACTACAAAAAACAGTTGTCATAAACACTCTGCATCTTAATGCACAGCTTCAGTCTTTACGTAAGATTAATTAAAGAGCAGATGTTCTGTCATATTTTGCATTAGGTATGGTTATCTTTAAGATTCTAGCTCTTCTGTTTGCTGTGTTTTAATTTGCATTATTATGCATTTTGAGCCTGAGGCATGAGTAGTCAAGTGGTAAACATTAGATATACAGAACAATTTTTTCAAAATGCACCTTCACAATTAGGCTGGCTAATATAATTCTATTCTATTTTAAGGCAGATTCCCTCCCCCTCCCTTTTTCATTTCCTTTTGACATGTTACATGGCAAGACGACAGACCAATGGGAGAAGACAGACAGATGTATTCTGTGTGAGTGCATGGGTTTGTACACACAAGCAATAGTAACATGAGGGGCTTTGTGTAGAGAGCCATATGTAGAACATTAATTGTGAATATCTGCCAGTGCTGCTGAAATTCTTTATCGTACATATGGAAGAAGCTTCTGCTGAATTCCATGCATTTTTCTAGAGGTTTACATACCAGCTACATGAAGACTTTTCTGCTTTTGTTGTTTTGAATCTGAGGCCCCAAAATGAGTTCTCATTTTCTAAATGCAACTGCTGGATATTGATGTCTGAAAACTTTTTGAGCAGTGATCAAAGTTTGATGTGAATTAATTTGTCATCATAACAGAACACTGCTTACAAGTCATTTCAGGCTGGATTTCAGCAAAGGCAATAGATATCTAGGTTGACAATTTCATTTAAAAGGATAGAAAGCCTTACATTTTTCTTTCATTGGTATCTTGATTTAATGAACATACAAACACATCATCACCATATGTTCTAAATATCAGTTTCAGTGCTTGTTCTTAAGAAACATCTTGGAAAAATGCCAAAGAGAGAAGCTTGGAAGAAGCTTGAAAAGGTTTAAGACATATTGCTGCAACTTTGGAAAGAAAATCCACTGTTGACTAATTATTCAAGAACTTAATTTGAATAGCAATGTCAATAAATTACCAATACATACTTAACAGACATATAATGACAGAATTCATACTAAGGATAACAAAGCCAGTTGTGTTAGTGACTACATTTCCAAATGTCTATCAACCATTAATCTCTAAAGCAGGTCATAAATACGTGATTAAAATGTCACACACTTCCTCTTTATGAAACCCTTAGATGAGGTATAATCATAAACAAGGCTGCAAACCACAGAGATGCTGGAGACCTGTTCCTCCCCTCAAAACAACATACTCCAATGGACTACCCCTTTCTCCAGTTCCCACCAGTTTTCTTATCACACACACAAGTACTCACACACTAGTACACAAGCACAGAGCCCAGCCCCACCAACCCCTCCCCCCCAAATTTTCCCCACCCTTAACATCTCCATGTCTTTGATTTTGATTTTTCCAGACTGTGAAAGCCCCTTATGGTATTTCTCATTGATTAGTGTGGCACTTATTTGTGTGAAATGACTCATCAACCAAGGCCTCCACTGCTGGCTTTTGCTAACAGAGTGCTTTTAAGCTCTAGCAGTTTTCTTTTTTTAGCCAGTTTTTCTTCCACAGCAGGAAACTCAGTGAGCCTGAAATAAAAAAAGTGCTGACAATGATGTCAGAACTTCAACCAAGGCCCCTAGGACAAGGTAGTCATATAGTCAAGTGAGAAGTGGTTTCATTTCCCAAGAACTGTTCCTGTTCTTCAGCTGAGACTGTAATTATTGAGAACCTCTTCAGGTTCACCCACATTCTGTGCTCTCATGTTTCTTATTTGTTTTTCTCTCAATTGGATGAGAGCCTGACTTTTCAGCTAATGATGTGATGGAGGTGGTGGTAGAGGATTAGCAATAGATTTCTGTGAAGTGCTTTGTTCTGAGCTATAAAATATATTTAGGTGTGCTCTGCAGACTGATTGACAACATGATACAAAGACTTATACCTCTGTGTGGTCAATTCATAGCCATTCCAGGTTAATAAGTAATGAAAGCCACAACTCCTGCATGGCTGCTCGTCAGACAGCATGAAATGGCTTGGGGTTTTTGCACATTAGCCTCTGGTGGATGGGTTTAGCAAAACAAATCAAGACAGCTGATGTAATCACTGACTGCAGTAACAGGGCAACAAGTGTCTGAACTGACAAGGCTTCTCCAGTTGTTCTTGCCCATGGATACTGCTTCTCACCATCATTTTTTAAGGTGATTACAAGCTTTCAGCAAGAAAGGTGAAAGGCCATTCCAGTTTCCAATGTTAATTGGAGCTCCCAGTCCAACCTCACCTAACACATGCTTTTTTTTACTTTTCAAGTGCATAAAGCAACACATCTACCTTGATAGACCTCAGAACATTTAGCAGATACACAGGACTCTGCTGGTGGCACCTGAGGATAAGAACTGGAGAATAAGATATTTTAATATTGAACTACTAAGTCTGGAGTTCTCCAAATGAACTTGTGATGCAGTCAGAGATGACACACATGAGAAAACTTGCCATGCTTCAGGAAGATATTTTAAGAAATTCCTTTTCCTCTCACCTTCCTTGATGAGAAAGGCTTACCAGCTTACCTTTCCTTGCAGTCCTCTGGGGATTAATCTGCCTGTCCAAGGAGAGCAAACAATAAGCACCTCTCTGGGGCCCAAGAAGCCTTTGAACCGGTGTAGAGGAGGACAGTCCCTCTGAAGAACAGTCTTTGCTCTTTTAGATTCTGCTTTGAAAAGAATAGATGAGAAAGAAGCCAGGCATCAGAAGATGTAAAACCAGAGACAGGTATAACAAGAATCACCAGCTGCTTCTGGAACAGCTCTGAAAGAGAAAATGAACAAGGTAGAAAAGGGATGAAAGAGCATCTGTTTACCTTCCAGGGTCTGACTTTGGATTGGCTTATCATGATTAGGGTATTCCTTGTCCAAGTCATAATCCAAGCACTTTATTTTTTCTGTTTTAATAAGCATAATATGATATTCCTGGAAGGCCAGAGCTTAAGCTCTAGAACTCAAGTTTTAAGTGAGCTCAGCCTTTCAAATGTAAAAGTAAAGAACACTACACTGCTTTTGCAGTCTGAGTGTGAATTAAGCTCTCTGTCTAGACAGTACATGTACTTTGCTCAGACTTGTGCTAGGAACCTTTAAGATCTCAAAATCCAATGAGCCAATGAGATTAGTACTTGCATGGAAGAACTACATGAAAGGCTGAGTAACTCTGCTATGAGTACAAACAAATCAGCTGAAAATTAACTTAGTTCAGTCTCTCTTTCCTGGCTAAACAATGTGTTCTGCAAGTTCACTCTCAACAGCATTCTTTGAGTTTCTAATATAATTAGAAGATCTATCTTAAAGAAAATAAAAATAAAGGGAAAAAGAGATCATACTGAAATCTAATCCAAAAGTAAATACCAGCCATGCACTTAGACAGGTTTATCTGAAGGTGCTTTTATAGCATACCATAATCTCATTGTTATTTAAAGTTTGCGAAGTGACAGTGCAGGCAATGAACTGACAACTGTTCATCCTTTCTAAGGATATGTTTTATGGAGTAACAATAAGATAGAGACTGGTTTCATAGGTAAACGATGGCAGTGTTTCCCACTCTTTCAGAGTCACAGAAAAGATATTGGGAGAGGAAAATAGCTCATATTCTTTAAAATTCAGTCACAGCAAAGCTGCGTCAATTCAGTTTTGAAAGGAAAACATACCTCCCTGTCCCAGTTTGTCAACAAAAAGGAGCACTCTGACTTCCCTGATCCATTTGGGGGTGACTGAAATGGCTTCTCTGCCACTGTTACACATGGCCATAGATCTCCTACCAGCCAGGGGGAGTAAAAAAACGCAACACAATTCCCTTTCTAACATCACAGTATCATGGTCTAATTGGACTATGCATGGGATCCCACTGCACATTAGGCAGGGATGCTGGTTGTTTACTAGTTCAAGCATTCATCATTCAAAGCAGTTCTTTTCAAAAGTGGATGTAATCTCTTGGGTAACCATTGCCAGTTGGCTTCATATCATGAACCTTTTTTCTCTTCACAATCAGCTTTCAAAGTAATAGCTGCATCAGCTGGCAGATAAATATATATATGCCTTTTTTTTTTTTTTTTTTTTTTTTAAGTCAAAACCATCCTTTCTTCATTGTCCACCCCCCATGCAAGACATTTTAGAGAGACAGACTGATAAAAGATAGGGGATGAGACAGTCACTGCAAAAAAGGCTTCTAATGAAAATGAATAAAAAAGTCAGAGGTTGGGAGAACAGTCATGTCACCACTATTATATCTGCGTGGAGAAGAGATGCTTTCAGACAGCAAGGGTGTAAGCGCATGGCAAAACATCACACACACAGACAGCTTTGAACAAACCATCTCAGAAATGTAGAGAAATGTGACCGCATTAATGTGTACTCACTTGAAGCAAATATGCTAATAGCTCCTTGAATTCAGCAAATCAGCCAAGCAGTATCCAATCTAAAACGATTACACTCTTGTAGAAGGAAAGGTAGTGTACCTATCACCACCCACCACTGTCATTGGCAAGAAGACAGCTGAGTGGCAGAGCCAGACACTAGGAATTAAGAATATAGTACATTTGGAAATTATGCCAGTTCCATCAAGCCCCACATAACTCCTTCACCAGAATGTAATTCCTCTTCTCAAACTATTTAAGTAGAAGGAAAGAAATAAAATGTGTTCACATAGGCCCTATGTACAGAAAGGTAGAAGGAAATTATTGTAAGAACAGAGACAAATATAACTTTGTCTTCTTGAAATGTTAGCTGCCTTATTATGTTTTCAAGACCTCTTGACTGAAATGGTAACCTGTTATTCTCTGCAGCCATTAATGTAAATTTGAGCTGACTCATCTCTAGTATTTCTCTAGTATCTATTATGTATGTGTAAGAAGCACTCTTAATGTGTAGGTGAAGAAAGGGAAGTTGCATTATCTTTCTGTTGGGGAGTTTTTATTCTTAATTATTGCATTAACCTGCAAGAAACACCAGAAAACCCTCTAATACCCTTTTTCCACCCCACAGCTCATCTGCTCAGCTCTCACAACTTGTCACAGCTCTCTTCTTGCAAGTGACCACTCACAACAGGTACAGCATACAAGCTGTGGGAAAATCCCCAAGATATATCTGTTGCTGGAGACACTAGCCTGAGAAAGGTGTTTAAGAAATCTTTCTTGACTTCAACTTCAGACGAACCAACAGTGGAAGACACTAGCATAGACAGCAGTGCCATCAGTCCACAGTGAAGGCAGCAAGCACTTATTATTAATGAGGAGTCTCACAGAACAGATTGGCTTTTAGAAATCCCTATCATCTTGGAGACACTGGAGGAGCCCACCTGCCTGTAGAGCAGACACCTTGAAAAGACAATACCTTCTCGGAAGGCCATGATTAGTGAACTTTTACACCAGACCCACTCATATATCAGTGACACACATTCCCTAACACTGTTTGTCCTGAAAGCAAGCTGGGTCTGGACAGGGACTGCTTAGAACAGTCAGAAAAAGCTTTACAGAAATACTTAAGGGGTAGCTCAGAAGTAGCATAATCAAGTGCAGCATGCATGGATGCATGGTGCACCAAACCTTATTAATATAAGTATCTAAAAGGTGGATGAAAGGAGGGTGGAGCCAGACTCTTTTCTGTAGTTCCCAGTGACAGGATGAGTGGCAATATGCACAAGCTGGAACACAGGAAGTTATATTTAAATATAAGGAAAGAGTTCTTTATTATCAGGATGGCAAAGCACTGGAACAGGCTGCCCAGGGAGGCTATGGAGTCTCCATCTCTGGAGATACTCAAAACCCACGTGGATGCAGTCATGAGTAATGTGCTCTAGGGAGTCCTGCTTTAGCAGAGGAGTTGAACTAGATGATTTCTAGAGGTCCTTTGCAACTTGACAATTCTATGAAAGCTATCATGCACTGCGTGTAGCATAGGCATGAAGAAGACCTCCATGCATGAAGAGGGATTGTGGCACACACCAACTGTAGACACCTGTAGACACACAGATCAAGATATGCAGGCTAGCTAGCTGGAAAGGCTTAGTCCTGTTGTTGCACACCAGGCCAGAAATAAGAAAAGAAGTGTTTGTAGTCAGTTACAATAAAAACACTACAGATACAAACTATATAGAAAGCTCTTTCTTCTTGGGCCTTACTAAAAACAACAAGGAGAAACAGACGTAGAGAGCATGGAAGAAACATGACTGCAAGATCCAGGTTGGTAGAAGCTGAGAAGCAATGACCTCATGGACAAGGTCATGAATGGATTCACTAAGAATCTTGGGAAGTTTTTAACCAGGTTTGCATTGTTCTATTTCCAGGAGTCATGTTCTGCTTCAGCAGATTATCGCAGTTTGCTAAATACTATGATAAGAACTCTCTAATTCTTTGACTTTTCTCCATCACCTTCTGAGGTCCAAAGTCAGCTGGAAGCTGAGGACTGGATTTAATATAAATGCTCCATTTTCGCAGTTCTCACCTAAATGAGCCATAAAATTTTACAGAAAGTGTAGCTATTATTTTAGAAAAAGGAAATCAAAGCAGAAAGAGATTATGTGATGTGTCTCATGTAACATAGCAGCAAATAGGTAGAGTCAGAAAGATAATTCAGATCTCCCCCAAAATAGTCCCAATGTCTTGTCTACTTATTGTTGCACAGTTTTTCTGAGAACAAATGTATCAATACAAAAACAGTGCACGAGCAATGCTATTTTGTAAATTACGTTTAAGCCAGAGTATGTGACAGAGTAATTTTATTAAACTCAAAATGTATTAAAACCACCAGACAGAGGAGACTTCTCCCAGACTTGCCATTTTCTGTCAGCACAAAGGGTTTAGAGTAGCCCATACAATGTTCCTCACAATGATGCTCATCACACAGATGACCTTTGAGTAAGAACCAGACCAGCCATAGGCATCACTGCATGGCCACAGATTTGCTGAAACCTGACCTGTGACTTCACCAGGGAGGAAATGACACTACTGATTCAGCTGTTTGCTTCTCTAAGGGAACAACCTTGTCTCCTTTGTCAATATGTTGCCAGCTGGGACAATCCTGAGGAAATGTGGAAGTTCAAAGGGCTGCTATTCTTTACCGAGGTTTAATATTCCCAGTCTTAATGGTAGTTGATTTGCTACCTTTGTTCCTGACTCTTGTAATCATGTACTTCCTTGGCCTATGGGCAAAGCAACAGTAGAGCACTCCATAAGATAACACAGCTGTTACATCATCCTAAAATAGTACCCCTTACTAAGAGAAGATATATCTGTGAATGCAGATATAAACACAATGCAACATTTGAGCTTCAGATCAGGAATTACATGTTTCAATATAAATGAAAAAAACACTTACAGAATTACTTTAGAGATAAATAATTCATGGTGTGGAAAACCTTAGGAGAACAACATGTTGCCAAGGGTGGACAGAGTTGGGTGAATCTGGGATGTCAAGAAAAGTGGGATCTCTGAGACTGACTCTCCACTCCTGTGTCTTCCTTGTGACCACCAGAATGTGAAACACTGCTGCTGATTCATTCAGTTACTACCCACCACACTGGCATATAGAGAGACATACCTGCCTTTCTTGCTTCAGTGACTTTGCAGCATTACAATACAGATTTGGCCATCAAGTAAAGAGTGGCATGAAATGATAACTAAATTTTCTAGGCTTACCTAAGTGAGGTTCTGGGCTTCCACAATTTCTGACACAGCTCAGGTGAGTTTAATTTCCCCAGAACACTTATCTTTATGTAAGTGAGCTTAAAAAAAAAAAAGCCTCACTGCTGGGCACTCATATGCAAAGCAGGGTTTACATATTTAATCCCTATGCAACTGTAAAACTGGGTTTGTGGACCCTTGTATTTAAATCATCATATAATCTTGAGATCATACAGTCTTCCATACAGTATGGAAGTCTCAGGGTGTTCACCTGTTGACTACCAATAGCTACAAAAACATCATGTCACTTATAAACATAAAGCCTTTCAATTATACAGCTTATGATTTACTGGTTAAGTACCTTGGCCTAGTGGGGGTACTCTTGTGCCACATATACAGTAATATAATACAGAAATGTGGATTAGACAAAGAACACCCCTTTAAAATTTAAAACACACATCCCCATCTCCATTGATCCTAATATGCATCTTTATAGCAGATTAACATGTCATTCAACTATTGAACCAAGAAAACAAAGCAATGTATCACACACACAAAAAAAAAGCCTATCTGACAGGTGGCACCACTGGGTTATAAACAAAAGAGTTTAAGCAATTAAAAATAAGCAGTGTTTTCTTAAAAAAAACCATGATCATGCAGTAGAAGCAGCTTCTTCAGCATCCCCACCCAAGCTGTAAAGTAGTATTCTCCATAGCAGCCAATCATGATGGATGGGAGAGTCAGTCAGTTTTTAACTACTGTAGTAATACTGCAGTTATCTTGATTTACACCAGCTGAGGATCTGAACACAGTGATCTCCAGTGATCTGCCAAAAGCTCAAACTTCTTTTGTTCTTCCTTCAAAACATTTTTTGTGGAAAAGAACAGCAGTTTCCAGGCATTTTGCCATGGTAATGGCAAGGATCCATCAGGATGTTGTCCTAGGAGTAAAATCACACTTTTAAATTTTTTTAATTTTTTTTTTTTCCTTTCTGCTGTAAATGTTGCTTTTTGCATGCAGGAATGGCCACTGTAAGGCGAGGATCGATTTTGGCAACCCTCACAAACACGTCAATCTTTGCATATGATTACTCACAAAGTAAGAATGTATTATATAACTCCTGTCTTTGAAATTACTTGGTTCTCTGGTTATTTAGTGAAGACTCTCAGATGTTCTCTCGCTTCTCCGTTTGCAGTTTTTCTCACCCTTGGACTTCCCTAGTGCAGCTCTCAGCATTCCAGAGGGAGAGGAACAGACAGACACTACTTTGGAAGTTGTCAGTGCCTATTCCTGTAAGAAACAGAGAGGTTGCTCTTGAGCAAGGAAAGTAGATAGTCTTTTGTTGCAACCTGATTACCTTTCCTGAAGTAATATTTAGCAGGATAAATATGTAGTTAAAATAAAATCTGTTCCTGAATGAGAAGTCTTATATCATCACTGCTTTGTGAGCTGCAGTGGCCTCAGGAAGTCAAATTTTGTCCCAAAAGCATAGCCAGCCATACCACAGTTATATACACAGTAACAGATTTCAAAACATACATACAGTTAGAGGCTTGTTTCTTGTGCTATTCTTAATTTAACAGTAAATTAGCATATGATAATGCCATTTCTCTTATTAGACACCTGGTATGTTTTGCCCTGTGCCTGTGATTAAGGAAATAAAAGGACGATAAGCTTAAAACATGAGGGGTTTTCCCCCACCTAGGTTAATGGAAACACAGCCCAAGTAGTGCTTAAAAACAAGCCATTTTAGAGCAGGCATAATATTCCATGCTTGTTATTAAAATATGTGAGCTCATTATGGACAGATTAATAGGGTTGAACCAGCAAGAAAGAAATCTCATAAGGCATTGCTTTGCAGGGATTCCACATCCATGTCCCATTCTTCATCAAGGCAGGTGAAGAAATTACTTCACTACAATGATTTTGTTAAAGCCCAGATCCAGTTCCGAATGGTGTGTATTTAACACACACTCCCTTATTTCACATACCCAAACATATATATATGTTTAAGAGGCCAAACTTTGCACCAATATGTGGCCATTTACAACATATTTATACAAATGTGATCTTCTCTACAAATTGGTGTCTTATTTGTTACTATAAATGCAGTGCAGAGTGCTGGCGACTGACAGTTATTATCTTTCTGGGTCTGCTGGGTGGCAAAAGTACCAATTCAGCTGTTGTGAGACTGAGAGGAATATTCAACCTGCAGAGGCCAGGAACCTAGCATTTTGAAAAAGACATCTTATGTACCTCACATGCTACCACCACAGTCAGAGTCCATGTTTGTGGCTTGGGCAAGCCATTTCTTTCTTTGCTCTATGTCCAGGTCTTTCTACTGCTGTTGTGTTAGCAACTTGCATGATCACCCAAGACAGCACTAATAAATATAACTTAATACCTCCTCAGGAAATTATTACAAAACTATTATGCTTGAAATTAGACACAATGATACATTTTGCATCAGAAGCATACAGTCAGAAGCGAAGTCTTGTCAGCAAAGCCAATTTCAGATGAAGCATATTAATACTGAGCTGGAAAAGGCCTTCTTATCAGCAATCATTTTGTGTGGGTAGTGAGATATTCCAGCCAGCCAGCCATATATCATGAACACCAATTACCACACACACACACACAGAGACACACATGCACACACAAATGCTAAGCTGATTTCCTAATTGTCTGATAAAATCTGGATAGCTCATAACCAAGAGATTTTAGTGGCTGCCAAAAAGAAAAATCTTGCCATGGCAAGATATTTCAGCAGAAAAAACAGAACATTATTAGAAAATAGGATTCAGCTCATAAACAAGCAGTTTCTAGTGTTCTTGCCTCAGATGAAATCAGCACCTCTACCTTACGATGGCCATTGGAGAAGCTGCACATTAGGCTGGAGTGAAGAACAGAAGACAGGGTGATGGATCTCTACATTATTTGCTCGTAATATTCTGTGCACCTTCCCTTCCTGGTACCTTGCAACACACACAAAGGTGACTCTGTCAGGCTCTTGCTATGCTGCATATATGTATCTTGGAGTCCTACCAGATTTCCATGTTGGCTGTAGCTATAGTCTGAAGGCTCATTCAAAGACTGGAGTATATTTTGTTGGCCACTTGGAGAGAAGGCTCTTCCCCAACTCAGGGAGACCTTGTCTGACTTGAATTTGATCACGAGATAAGTAATTTTTACATCTGAGACAATAGCAGAATGGGAGGACTGGGAGCTGAAGAGGAGTAGTCACTGGTGGAAATACCAAATGGTGCATACTGTTTTAGTGATGACAGCACAGGGAACAGCACATCTGCATGGAGACCTTACAGCCAAGTGGAGATAGACAACACACTCCACCATGGAGAGTGCCAGCTCCAACCTGCTGGGTACGCTCTTGATTAACACTAGTGTTTCATGCCACAAATCAAGCACTGAAACATAAAAAAACCAACACAGATACCTCCACAACCTACATGGAGAAATTTGTATCTGCAGAAGAGATAATAGTTTATGGCTGAAACAGGTGTTCTTCCTAGCTGTATGCATCACAGATATAGAGAGTTCTTGGCCCTGTTTGCCTCAGTACATCTGTTTCTCTGCCTCATGATGCAAAGTATCTCTTGTCATCTTAATGTAGGAGAATATCACACCACGTTGTCAAGGACATTTTTCTGCTTGTTTCCATACAGGTAAACAACTGATTCCATTTTAATTCTCTCCTTTAATGTTAGGTTGGCTTGATATTTTTGTTTTTCTGAAAAGCAGTTTAAAAAAACCTAAATAAGCCAGGTTATAGGAAACTATGTCTCTTACACTTGTCAGACTGACACATCATGCTCCACACTGTGACATGTCCCACCCAGTTCCATCAGTCCACTTTACATCACCATTGTCATGTAATGGGATGTGACTGATAAGAATAGATGAGAGGCTGGGAAATTTCCAAGCTCAAGAGGTGTTTTTTGTTTTGTTTAGTTCTGGTTTTGTTTTTTCTCTTAAAAATCCCAACAAAACAGCAACAAACAATTCCTCTAACAAAAAAAAAACCAAACAAAAATAACAAACAACAACAAACAAAAAAACAAAACAAAACAAAACAAAAAACCCCAACAATAACAAAGAAACCCACCAGCTTAGAAAACAGTAGCTCAATGTATGTAAATATAATTCAATTTTAAGAAGAAGAAAAAAGGAAAAAAAAAAAAAAAACAGAAGAAAAGAAAAAATAAAGGAAAAAAATCAAGGTCTTCATATTTTGGGTGGTGATCCATCTTCTCTCCAACCTTGTAAAAACAATTACACAACCCCAAATGAACTGTCTCACTCGGTGAATGTATCAGAAGCTGAGCACTTTGGCATAGCACTAGGTATTCCACAAGCTCATCCCACTTGCTAGTTTAATCCTCATCAATACTGCTATCCTCCACGCTCCACCTCATCCTCTGAAAAGAAATGGAAATGAATGAGATTTATAGCCTGGGATGTTTTCAAGTTTTCAAACAAGGTGGGGCTTCTACTGCCTGCCAGGCTCAACGAGGAGCCTTTGGTTGCAAATTCCGTTGACTGAGCAACTGTGTGTGCATGTCACTAACACTGCCCAACAGTGCCAGCATCCTCCAGCCCCTCCTTTTCTGGTTTAGAAGCACATTTCAAACCCTGCTTGGATTGCTTGGCCTCTTGCTGTGCAAACAAGTAATGCAGGACACATCTGTAATCATAGCAGACTCTTGCGCATACATTAACTTCAGCCTAGACTTAAAAACAATGGGTATGCCCAAAGAACTGGTCACCTCAAGATCATTTACTCCTAACTGGACAGCAGTCCAGCATCTTCTCAAGTCCAGTCCCTGCTCATGGTCCCTGAGAGCCTTCTCTTCCAGCTGGATTTCTAGGGACCGGCAACATCTGGTCATGCAGTCAGAAGCTCAGACAGATTGCAAAATAAGTACTAACATCCCCTGGGCCCCCCAGAATGCAACATGAGGACGATTTTGAAAGGAGAGCTTTCCCATGAACCTAAAGTGGGGTCTTCATTGTGTTCCCTCCACCCCTGTGTATATTAGGGTTTCTTACTTTTCTTTCTAGAAGACTCTAAGCACTGGGAAGGACAGACAGTCAGGAATGCATCAGTGCCTGGCTAGACTGGAATGACACAGATTCCCAGGTAACAAAGTGGCCAGAGGCAAAGCTTGGGCTTGTGATGGCTGGTCCACTGACAGCGGGCAACACATGGCTTTTCTCTGTGTAGCCTTTCTGACAGATGGAGGTGCTTAAAATGACTTGGTAATGCAACACCCACCAAACTGTTTCAGGGTAGCAACACGAAACTGTCCAACATAGCCATGATGAGGAGCTGTCAGTGCACAAAGTAAATTTCATGGTTCCTCTCCTCTTGTAATGGTCAGCTGTCCACATCATAAAAATAACCTCCACTAATTGGCACCTACCTCAGCAGAGAGCCTACTGATTAGAAAGACAAGGAGAATGAACCCCAGGCTTGAGGTGATACCTCTAGGTCAGAAATGAGCAAGAACTGGCAAGGTAAGAGAAATAGCCACTTCCTCTACCTGCACTGTTGATGAATAAAGGACTTTATATTCCACAACTGTCAATCTGGCTTTTTTTCCCCCAGCAGCACCAGCT
>NW_009953332.1:2232054-2255098 GCF_000747805.2 Chaetura pelagica
TAGGGAAAGGAGCTATGCTCTATTTTAATGGCCTCTTTATAAAGGAGCAAGAAGAATAATGGTTAGTCTCCGTGTAACTGTGTTAACAAGCTTCCATTGCTGATAATGGACACCCTAATACACTGTGGAGAACAAAGAGCATCAGGTCTGCACACACAGGGCATGGAGAGGGCTGGCAAACCAAAACCTTCCACTTACTTTGCATTCTCTCCTAACTATTTCTACCTGTATTTCCAAGAAACTTTTTCAATGTCAAGAGGCAAAAATGGCAACTTATGTAGGGAGATATAAGGAACAGCATCAGATCCAAATAAAAGGCATTATAAATAAATGAAGGAGTTGCTAAATTATTAGAGAAGAGCAAATACAAGTTTCATGGATCAGGACCTAAAATTAGTCTATAGGAGTGGGAATCATCTTCATATCTGCTTGCTTCAAACTAAATTAAACCTTGAAGAAATTATGAAGAGGAGCTTCTTAAGAAACAGTAGGCAGAAACTAGAAACAAGAAAGAGAGCAGCAGACAATAAACAGGAATGCATTTCAGATGCAAGGCAGTGCTATTACTGTGACATTTCCACTGCAAGGTATGCATCCCTAAATTTTGAGTGGAGTGAAATACAAAGCAGCATTATCACCTCTGAATCCTGTATTTACTTCTGCTGCAAAACACACCCACTGCAACTATGACCTTATAAGAGTTATAATAATAACATAACAGAAGAAGAAAATGGGGGAGTTCTGATTAGTGGAGGACAAACCCATCAGCCCCAGAAAAAAACAAACTAGAAAGACAGCTTAAAGAAATATGCTAGTGCAGAGGATCCTCACTAATTGGCAGTGACAGAGAGAACAGGCATCAGTGAGAGGAGGTTTGGAGATGAACAGTAATCAGCTGCAGCCATATGTACGCCACATCGATACCAAGAAGGGACAGATCTGTGTCAGATGTAGCATCCAACAAATACAACCACCATCAGGTGGGCAGCCTCAGATACTCCATCATTTGAAGCTTTTGACCAGAGGGCTAATGGCCACATTGTAAGCTGACTTTTAAAATAAAAAATACAGGCTGAGCTGTTACAGAGAGGTGTTGAGCATTGGAATTAAAGGGTTTAGGTATGTAAATTGGTGAAGCATTTGTAACTGAAATACAGTGGAGTATTGGTGCCACAGGAGTGGGACCAAAATGCATCCCAGTTTTGGATAAAATAGCAATGCCTCCCAATGGACAACTGAAGTGTGTATTTTTAATACCTGCAAAACAGTATCTACTGCACAGTGTCTCCACCCAAGACCTCAGGAGCAGTGTTTGTCTTGCAGAGGTCTGTTCCATAGCCATTAGAAGAGACACCAGAAAATTGATCAGCAATACTACTGTGTCTATACACGCATTATCTAAAGTGAATTGACACAGTTAGATTCTCCAACCAATTAAAAAAAACAAAACAAAACAAAACAAAAAAACCCAACCCAATATTAAAATGGGCAATCTAAGCATAACCAGCTTGTATATGGATACTTTCTATACTGTTTACAAACTGACAAATCAGATCTCAAATTCTCTCATACAGCTACAGTATATTAAAGGGCACTTAAGAAAAGTGGGGTTTTTTTCCCAAGAAGTAGTGCAAAAAGTAAATTTCTTTTCACTCATATCAACTTTTCCTTTTAAAGTTTTATTTCAAAAATCTATGAAGATTTAAAATTTAGCTTTTCAGTTGCTGAAGGAAAAAATGTTTCTTAGTTTCAGAGAAATTAAATAGTAAAATGTTGACATTTAAAAAAAAATAATATCAGTCAGTTTGAAATGCCATTCTCTATCAAAAGTAGAAGTATCAATAAAACATTTTGATCAACACAAATTATGTTCTGTCTAATCTGTACTTGCTTGATTGTGCCATCTGCTTTATTAGGGTGACTCTGGGAGAACCAATTTAGCCAAACAAACAAGAATGACTACTAATTATTCAGGACAGAATTTGAGTATGCTTCAGGGAAACTTATTTAGCCATCGCCAAACGGCAGAGTAATGCTTTGAGGTGTGAAATTACACCCATCGCAGCAGAGTAGTAAGAAAAAGTTTGCCCCTGGAGCAGATGTAAAGGAGATGAACCTCAATCTTTTTATCTCTTAAGAAAAATACTGCTGGGTTTGTCAGCCAGTAAGGGCTAAGACACAAGGGGGAGGGAGCAGGGAGGGAAGAGAAGGAGGAAAGCTAAACACGGGAAAATTCCCTCTTCTCACCAGTCACTGTCTGCAGTTCAGGAAAAAGCAGCAGAAATACCAAATGTGTACCACTCCCCTGTGCCACAGAAGAAGTTTTCAGGTCTGCATGTTTATTCTCTTCCACTGCTGCATCCTTTACTCACCTGCTCATCTCAGGAAGCTTCACAGGGCAGAGGAGACCTGCTCTAACCAGCTTGGAGAGCAAAGAAGCTGCCTTTGATTGACTTAGTATGTTCTCTTCCTAAATTATTATTCTGTTCATCATGCCACAAGGATGCCCCAGTTAGAAGAATGTGCCTGAAAAGATCAATGACTAGCTAGGACATTATGGTTAGTGCTCCACAATACAGCCATTCAAAGCTTCTCAGTGACAGCAGAGAGCAAGCTTGGGTTTTCTGATCTAAACACTCAAACTTTCCTATGCTCAAGTAAAAGGAGAGGCTTCGCTGCCTGCAAGCTTTGAAGAGATGAGAACACAGGAATGAACAGAGCTGTCTAAAAATTTCCACCACTCATAACTTAAAATGATCTTCTGTGCTGGTGAGGCAGAGGCCAGAACCTGCAGCAGACACCAAAGGAGGTCTGCACTGAATGCAGTTGTGTGATACCAGAAGAAAACAGCAGATCTGGCCCAGAAATATATTTTAAAACCCTGTTTTTAAATCTTGGGGATAATTCCCCAGCACCAGTACAAAGACACAGGTATTTGATATTTTGGTAATTTCTAAAGAAATCCCAGTATTCCCTGCCTTCTTCCACCACCTCCATGGCCATTCAGACTTGGTCCAGTGGATTAACATTAAAGCCCTATTTACCATGCTAAATTTGACAGCAGCCACTCTACCTCCTCCTAAGATTCCTCTCCTTGAAGGACTTCATTGCTAAGCAAACCAATTACACTATAATTAAAAAATAATCACCATGTTTCCTCAGGTAACACCAATTCTACTGTATTTGTTAGTAGGATGTTATTTTAATTGCACATAACAGTAAATATGGGCAGCAGCTATTAATGAAGTTGCCTCTCTTTGAAAAGATATGAAGAGATTGGCCTGGTTCTGCAGCACAACCAAACATATTTCTCCAGAGCTGTAGAATGATTAGCAATTTCTTACATTAGGGGAAGCTGTAAGCTGTGAGAATAAAATATTTTTCTGTTTACTTTGAGATTTTCATTAAAAACAAACAAGCAAGCTATCAAGCTGGCTGAGTTTGTCAAGTTACTGGAGACCAGTTAGCTGAATGAGAGCCACTGGAAACAGTTGAGTAAATATTTAAGAAGATCAAATGGAGGAACATTTGGTACAGCACAGCTTGCTGAAAGATTGCAAAGATACCAGCATGTTTCAGGAGAGGCAGGTCATGCCTCAGAAAATTGCTGGAATTCCTTGAATATGTTATATTGCTACCAGGACAGACAAGGGAAATGGAGTTGACTCAGTTTCGTGAAGTATTTGACAAAGTTCCTTGCTTAAGGTTAATGACCTAAGGAGCCAAGGCAGAGAATAGAAGCTGCTGGAGTGAAAATTGACTTCAGGGTAAAAATCACAAGGAAACTGTAAATATAATTTGTGAGGTGAGAAGAAAGTTGCTAGTGTGTTAGCAGGTGAAAAAATGTAGGGGCCTTGCTGGGTAATTTATGTTATAAAAGACTTCAATTTTTTTTCTTCTTTTCTTCCTTTTCCTAGTCTAAGTGATTATTCATTAAAAGTACTGGATCCATAGCCTGAAGTCTGCAGAACTTCTCTTTTAACCCACTGGGCAGATAGTACCTACTTATCTCCAAAATGAGGATCCTTTCATGCTCTGACCTGGAGTGGGTAGAAGGAGGGTTGCACAGGCTGATTCCCTATGCCCACTCTGCTCTTGCCCTCCCTGCTCCATCTGCCACCTGAGATGTTGGTACCAAACTCTGGAAAGCACAAACTCTGGAAGAACTGAAACACTGCCCTGCTTGATTATTTCTTCCAAGAAATGGAAGTGATACACTGCAGTACATGTGGTCCCAAGTTCAAGATCTTTCATGCTGTGTCACAGAAAAGGTGGCCATTTAGGCAGGCTAGCTTTGTGACAATGTGTTTTTTACCTTCAAATTTTAAAAAAAATATTTTTCTTTGACAGTTTATGGTTAAAAAATATGGAGTTGTTACCAAACAACTTGTACCTCAATGAAAAAAATAAAAAACAGTAATATTTTCACCACTCTCAATGTGAGCAAACAAGCAGTTCATAGACACGCTTCTTCAGAAGAAATGTTGAAGGTACAAAATCACATGAAGAAAAGGTAGAAAAAGACCTCTGAAAAAATTTAGTAAATCCATAGGGGGTGCATTGAATATGTTAAAGTACCTATCTCTAAATAGCTTACAAGTGATAAATTAGACATTTTAATGACTTTAAATAGAAGGTGTCTGGAAAGTCAGTAGTCACAGAAAGATACTGGGCCAAATTTTGTGTTTATAAATGTAATTTCCAATATAATTTTCTGATAGAATAATTATTCCACTTATAATAGCTTTTATTTGTATCTGTAGAGTCCTGTATTAATCATCTATTAACTATCTGTAATGGTATATAAATGGACCAAGATACAGTGGGTACCTATTATGCATGAGTTTAAAAAAGTTATGTCCCTTTACTCAGTTCCCTTTTCTGTCACTTCTCAACATCCTATGCTTTGAGACCTGTGTCCTGATCCAGTGGCAAAACTAGGGATACTAAGAACACAGAATGAGGTCTTTGGTGAAGAATAATACCTGCTCCTTCCAATTGATCATGTAGATAATACATCGAAGGATTTAAACCACCTGCAGTACATGCACCAGTAAATTGTAAATGTGTCCAGGTACACAGCATATAAACAGAATAATGTCTTGAAGCAAAGAATAAAAAGCATCAATATTTGCTGAAAAGGCAACGCTAAGCTTTATAGTGTGGGAGTGAGATTTGGGAGCACTTGAAGAAAAATCCCTCGAGCCCTCAGTCCTATATCCAGCACTGTATAGCTGCAGTGAACAAAGCAAATGTGATTCTCTGTTATAGTGCAGGAGCACGATATAAATCAAGGAAGGTGGTAGTAGTGTAAATGTTATATTTATAATGGAAATGCTGATACAACCACTAACTTACAGAGGTGCTGGCAGGAACTGCCATAATATGGCAAGATATCATTTAAGCAGTATTTGAAGAACTGTTCATTGTACCTCAGAAGGAACACCCTGTACTGGCTCTTGAAGATGCAAACTGCTGGCTATGAATCAGCCAGAATGACTAAATACATACAGCACGAGCCTAACGTGAAGAGAAAAAAATCCTTATTCCAATATTGTGTTTGTTCTTTATATTTCAAGAGCTGGAGGAAGCAATCAAATCCATAGCACTTTCTTCTTCTTCAGTAAGTTATATTAAAAAAACTCAATTGGTTCAGGATTTATTGATCTGAATTGACAGTGAAGTTCACAAATTCATATAAAAGAGCCATCTCATTACAGGCCCATTTAAAAAGTCTGTGGTTCAGAATTCACACAAAAAAAAATTTCATGGAATGCAAAAAAAAAAAAAAGTAAGATGAAATAACTTCTGAGAATAGACACCACAAATCATTTTTGTTATCATATATGATTTGTCAGATGCAGTCAGAAATTTTTGGTTTTGTAGGAAATGTTACATGCCTTGTAGCTTGACAAAACTGAAATACTTACAGAAACCATTAAGAAGATATGGCTGGTCAGAAGAGTCTACCGATACTGCTGGATGCAAGGTGTGAACAACGTATCATTAAATTTAATCCAAGCAAAACTATTAACTGTGACTAAAACCAAACTTCACAATTAAAGAGCACAACATTTTTATTTTAAAATCAAGCATCTTCTGTATCTTTGTGAAAGAAGAAGGCATTTTCACATCAAACCTCTGTGCTAAGTGAGGAAATCAAGTCTCTAATGTTAAAAATCAGAGCTCTCAAAAATAACGTAGAAGCCTAAGAGTAAAAATTCAGCTTCCAAACATAATCTCAGGTACATCGGGGCATTTAACTTTACAGGAGTCAAACAGCTGGAAGGCTTCAAAAACACCCTGAAGTGCCTATCATCTGTCTGAAAGTGAGTCTAACCATAAGATCAGCACAGCCCTAACATACCACATTGAAAGGGGAGCAGGTAGTATAGCTCAGTATCTCTGAGTTCCCTCTGCTAATCACAGCCAACAGATAATAGGCCAGCAAACAGATAATAGGCAGGGAAGATCTAAAAGTTGTTGTGGAGAGAAGAACATTAAAACAAAATGGCTTTATATGTGAGGGACATGTTCTAGGGCTTGTGTGTTCCATGTGAGACTGATGGAATGAGAAAAGGATTGCACAAGCATTCAGCTATGCATCCCAACAAATGCCCACACAGGAGTACCTCAGGTTCTCAGGCAGCTTTGTTTCATGCAGAAGAGCACCACAACAGCAGAAGCAGTCAAGATAGTCTAACCAGCAGTCTGGAACAATTCAGCAGAGTAAATACAGGAGCCCAGTGTCTCACAAAAACAAGGGCATTTTGATGACATACTCCTGTTGAATAATTTAAAAAGAGATTAGAGAATCAAGTGCAAAAAGAGTGTCTGAAAAACTCTGAAGATTGCACCCATTCTTATGCTTTTTTTTTCCTTCTTAACCAAAGTAAATAGTAAAATCCACCCATGCATCGTGGATCTGACACCACTTGCCCTACCTGTTTCAAAAGAAGGTGAAATTTGTGTCCCACTTCAGGAACTGGGTGGGAGGGTTTAGGTAATCAATAGTTTTTCTGGACTTAAAAAAAAAAATAATTTTTCACAACATGGGCTTAAAAAAGGTCTATGACATGCACATGATTTGGTGGACTCTTTTTCTCTTCCCAATGGCCCTTAAATCTTGCATGCCTTTTCTGTGGATGAAGCACAAAATGAAAAGACAATCTCCTAGAACTGACATTCCTCTCTGGTTTTGCCTCTGATTGACAACACCTGAGTTTTCAATGTGGGAGTTTAGGAACAGACTTTAGCGTTTTGCCAGCCATCTTCCCTTTCTTGACAGCCAGATGTGAACAGGTTTTGTTCCAAAAGCTCTGTAGTAAGCCTAGACAACAACATGGGAAGATAAAGCACAACTGAAAATTTGTAGGCTGACCTAACACCTAAATTTTACCAGAAACACTGGGATATCTCCAAGTCTGATGGAAGGTTTACCACGTCCTCTAATGAAGCTTTTAAGCTTGCATAGCTCAACAGCCACTGGGCTTACACTCATGCCTTAGGTAATAGGCCTGCTTGTGCATGTTACCAGAGCAAAGCCCAAGGCATTAATTGCAAGACAATTCAATGTGTTGAAGATACAGGAGAACACAGGTATCACAATTCATTTTCCATTAAAATTGATGCACATCTGTTCTTTTGCACTGAGGACATTTAAAACACCAATGACTCACAAGAAACAAGGGCTATGCAGGTGATCATGCTCATGAAACAGTAAAACCTTTATTGATTAACAAGACTAGCAGTAAATATTGTGCATATGCAGCATCTGACTTACCTTGGGGGAATTATGAAGAAAGAACATCTCAGATACACATCTCAGAGTCACATGAGCTGTCACACAACCTCAGAGTAACTGGAAATGTCGAGTTCCCTCCAGTATTTTCTGAGCTAGTCTTGATCTTCACAAAGAAAGCTCACTGTTGGTACAGTGGATTACAGCTCAGCTCTTTGCATAAAAATTCATGAAACAGTATCTATTTCAACTGTGTTATACAGCAGTAAAGAGGAAAAAAAAAAAAAAAAAAGTTTAGCCCTACAACTGAGATAGGGTTCATTTTGAGTGATGATTGCAAACCAGCAGTGGAAATTACAGATGCTACTTGGTTCACTATTATTTCACAGCATCTCCAGTAATCTTCAGTGATCACTTATAACAGCATGTCTGATGACTTTCAAAACATAACTGGAAAAGATACCTCTGCAGAGAGCATGACTACTGAAAGGAGAAATCAATCTTTGCTGCTCAGGGAGTCAACTTCACATCACTGCCATCAGAAATTTCAGTCAGAAATTTCAACACAGAGAAATAGGGGGTGTCCCAAACTATTTCACCTCATTGTATCCAGTACAGTGTCATGCATCAAGATGTATCATTCAGCTCCTTTTCTTCTATTCAAAGGTAAATGTGGAAGAGAACCAATTTTAAAAGCAAATCAAACCATCTTATTGCCAGTGGGGGAAGTAAAGAGGCTCAGCTAGACCTCTGCCATGACCCTCCAACAAAACACAGAAGGTTGTCCTTACATCAGCACAACACTCCACTAGCTCTTGCAGGTGAAGGGGGTCTCTGTACAGTGTTAGTTGTAGAGTTGGCTCCTGGACACCCTGTGTCTGCAACTGGGCCCTAGCCAGCTAGAGAAGTAATGGAAACACAACAGTTGGAGGTCTTCAGAGCAAGGATTTCATTTTTTATGTGTTCAGAGTACAAACAAAATTGGGCCCTGAACAGTGACAGGTGCTGTTGGGCTCTCTTGTAATAACATCAGAATAATCACATAGGAAAACCTGACATTTGTATGCAAGCTCTTGGGATGGATTAGTTACCGTCCTTCTCTAAAGCCACATAAAAGTAGAGCATCATCCTAGGTAGCTAGAAAAAAGAGCAATTGCAGTGAATGTTTCAACACTGGCAAAGAATATCCTGATGTATTTATGGTGAAACGCCCTGGCAAAGACATTACAGACAAATCTTAGTTGTCTAGAGTCATAAGAAGTTAAGGTCACCCAAACCAAACTAAAATAGGGTTAGTACACAACACAATAAAGTAAAAACGTAAGAATGCTCTATATTGAAAAATTATAAAATACTTCATGGTGATAATTGCAAAGACAACTATGGACTTTTCTTAGAATATTAAGTTCATTCAGAACATGGCAAATCAGACTTGCCACTAGGTAATAATAATCCTGTTACATCACTGGCTGCTTTGTGGTCTATGCAAATGGATATGTTGATGTCTCCTTAATTCATATTGGACAGTGTCACGTGAACCACAGTATAACACATCTGCAGGTACATCTGAGAGACCCTAAACTGAATAGTAATGCAGAACTATCTCCTTACACTTTCGGAAAAGATTTGAAACTCATACTCTTCCAAAGAAAAGTGGAACAGGAAACAGTAGATGAAGCAGGAGAGTGTTTTAATAAAATTTATGTGGTTGCTAAGCTAGTTGAGCTTTCATATTAGTTCTGGGATTCTCTAGTTTTCTTTTACTGCATGCAGAATGAAACCATTTTCACATTCAAATTCACAGTTACACCACTTCAAAGCTCTTACAGCAGCCCATAGACAAGGAGTTCCCCTCTCCCTAATCCCACACTTGCCACAGTTTCCTTTACCTTCCACCCAAACTCAACACCCACAGCACACCTCACTGAGGTTTGCTCATTTACTCTGCCTCACAAGTTTGCTCTAAGTCATAGGCTCTGGCTAGGTCTGTATCTTTATTTACTGCTTAATGCATCACATACTGTAATGGTCCTAGCCATTCAAGTTCAAGAAAAACACGTGGTGTGCACACACATGCATATCTATTTCAAAGAATGTATTAAGTGCAGGCCCAGCTAAAATGCAAGATGCAACATAATACCAGCAATTAACTGTGCACATATTTTTGTACTAGTGAACTACAACACAAGTGCTAGCAGTGTGATGCCTTTTCATATGGTGGAGTTTAAAAATAGAGTACTCTTGTGATGGCAAATGCTTGCATAAAGTATTATTACAGCAGTTATTGACACAAGCTGCAGAGAAAATCTGCACCGTGATAGATGGTAGAGGCATCTGAGAAGCAAAAAACTTAACCAAGATATATGCAAAGATTTGCTTGGTTTTAGACAATGTCTATAGGCAGGAGAACATTCTGTTTGGTTTGATTTGTTCTAGAATTAAAAGGCAAAAATATCCTAAGGAAAAACTGACCATGATGTTAGACCACAGAACAAGGTTCAGTCTCTCTATCCATTGCATTGTAGACAAATAGCCTTGTACTGGTCAAGCCCTTCTCAGTTTCTTTCAGTTATTTCAAGTGCAAAGCATGAAACCACAGTTTCTTATCAAGAAAATAAATGGGGATGGGAATGCACAGGAGCATATGTGAGAATCCTCATTAATTAATCCTAAGTGAGATCCTTTGCCATTTTATTTAGGGATCACAGGAGAAACTGGAGTATAAATGTGCCATATATTAATGACTAGTATACGGATGTGAGGTACTTTTCACTTCTTTCTACCACAATGCAACCTCAGCCTGAGTTAGCCGAAGTAGCCCTGGTCCTACAGGGACTGAATCCAGGATCAAAAGAAAAAAGAAAAAAAGAAGAAAAAAAAAAAAAAAAAAAAGGTAATCACCTATGCTGAACTAATGTCTGTAAGCCCTAAAGTCCAGGTTTTCTTTTGGAGCTGCTCCTGTGACTACTCCCTGACAGACTGCTATGTGTTGTGAGTGGCAAGATTACATTGAGCTGAAAGACATGAGACTGGGTGGCAAAAAGGCAGTCCTGACATGGTGGGACCATGCCAGTGTTGAGCAGAGTGAGCATCAAAGGGCAGTGGCCTGCAGGGAAGGAAAGGCAAAACCATCTCAGTACTGCCATGTCCACTCACACAGCTTCTCTGAGGTGGTCATTCCACTGAACTCTGCAGATCTGCACACCCTGTGTGCCCAGAAAGTGCCTCCCAAAAGTGGAGGAGGTAGTGCCTTAACTCACTACTTGAGCATCAAGAGGCTATCCATACAAGTGACCACTGCTATTTTCTGCTAGTCCAGAGCAAGACTGTGTACTGTTTCACACTTGAAACATGTGGAAGCATTCAAAGGTATATCTGCATATTCTGTGCTCAACAGCTGCAGAAAAGGTCAAATGAGAACTATTTATAGTTGCAGGTACTGCACAGTAACTAATTGTGATAAATGATGGCTAAGAATGCAGATGGATAAAGCAACTACTTCCTGGTATTACATTTTTGTGCTTAATCATTTCTGCTCATTGATTTGTTTCTGTCCCCTTCTGTTCCTGAAAATTTTGCTGTCCCTTAAACATCTATAGATGTTAAAACTAATTTTCTCACTAGGGTGCAGAATCTCAAAATTTGCCAGCCCCCCAAATGGAGTTCTTACTCTGTGATTAATCTGCACATCAATAGAAAACTTATGGCACTCAACACTTCCAAAGCAGAGGTGGGCATTTTTTCCTGGGTCTGTTACAATGACCAATAGGAGACATTGTGAGACCAGCCATTTTCAAAATATGTCAGTGCTGGAACAGCCAGTCTGCTTCAACAGAAGGTTCCTGAAAGCAACACATCCTTGTATCAGAAGAACAACAGCCATGATACTATATAGTTATCCAACAACATTACCATGGAAGCCGGTAAAACCTGGAAACAAAGCAAGCTTATCTGGCTCAACACAAAAAAATATGTTTATATGTTTTGCCAAAGCTACCATTTTATCATTAATCTCATGACACTTGACATTTCCTTGAAGCTCTAGCTCAAGAAGGAATAAAACAGTTTTAATTCTTCATTACAAAATCTTTCTAGCTTTGTGGTCTTGACAAAAACAAAACAAAACAAAAAAAGAAGAAATACAAACAATGTACTTTTACAGAGAAAATGAGAAACCAAATAAAAAGAATGCTTTTCCATAGTTTAAAAGAAAAAAAATATATTTCAAAGTGCTCTTGTGATTTTTGGAATCTGATTCACAGTTTTGAAGTTCTCTCCTAGCAATATTCCAGTAGTTGTTGACAGAACGTGGCTCTAGTTACATTTGTAACCCAGCTCTTAACCCTTCTCAAGTGATTGGTCACTGCATTGACTCTATGAAAAATATTACCTTTGTCTGCCTATCACATGCTCTCACAAGTAACTTTGTCCATTTGCTAATTTCTGTCTTTATGCATTGTAGGTAGTCAGCATGGAAATCCACAGAGCAAATGCATCAACCATTTTCATATTTCTTCTTATAACTTAGCCTGGAGAGGACAAACACTATCCACGCTGCAGATGATCTGCCAGTTCTCTTTAAGGATACCCTGATACCTTGTACTCTCCTGTCTCCTAACTCATCCTCTCCTACCTTACCCTTGGGGGATGGATAAAGTCACAGGCAAGTTACTGCAGCTTAAAGAGTTACCACTTGTTAACTGTGATATGTTCACCCATAGTGTGTCCATGCTTCCCATAAAGAAGCTGAAATAAAGCATTAGTATAAACTGGCTTAGCTGACAGGTGAGACTTTACTATGAATTCTTGCAGTTCTCACCCATAACCTTTAGCACAAAATTTTAGGGCATGGCTGATCTCTGTGTTGCATGTGTAAACCTTGCTTCCATCCTTGACTAATATGTCCCCATGCATCTGTAACAAACACTGCAGTAACAACCCAGACCTCTCTGCATATAAGGACCCTTGGTGAAACATAGAGCACCCCCTGCTTGAAGAATATGCAGAAATACTGAACAATAGAAGGCTACGGCCTTAAAACTAATGGGCTTTCTGACACCAGCAGAACAGAAGTAGAATAAATTCAGAATGTCACAGGCCCAGTTGTGCATTGAAAATTTCATTCCTGCCTTCTGTGTTTTCCTGACTGGGCTTACCATTGTTCACACTGTAATTATTCACACAGTTGGTAGTACACTGTAGATACTCTCCTCACCTTGAGTTAATACATTAAGAATGAGACAACAAAAAAAAGCCATCTCAATATTCATAGATGAACACTGCAAGTAAATTGCTGACAGAATGTTTCCTGGGGTGGAAAAAATGGAGAAGTTTCTGTTTTATGGGTTGCCAGGGGGAATAGTTTCTAACGCATAGCTCGTGCATTGAAGGAAAATGAACACAGTCCCAAAACCAACATCCTTTGCTCCAGGTTTTCTGTTGCTGAGTTATTGCTTTTATTTTATATACAATGCAAAAAAAAATTCTTATTATTATGATCAACATTCCCCAAGAGACACAGAAGCAGTAAACACAGTAGGTAGGGAGACAGAGGAGGGACTTGTCACCACACCCAGATTGTAGCATTTCTATGAGCTTCAGATAGGGTAGGAGTCGTGTTCCTTTGCCAAGCACAGGCTCATAGACGTTTCTTGTAACTGTAAGAGGCCCAGTGTCTGACCTTTCTCTTCTGCCTTTCCATGGCCTTTCTTGAAATCTGTAGATGTTTTTCATTTTTTACAATTATAACATCTGGAGACCTTTTAAAACACATTAATATACTCCTGAGCTAAAATATTCACACAGAAATGATTAAAACTCTGCAGCCATGGTACACAACAGCCTTATCTTGTCAAATATCACCCATTAGACACACCTTTGGGGCAGGGTCACATCTGAATCAATAGTGCCACCGGATGTTATGGGGTTGCTTGAGATAAAGACTGTCAGATAAAGCAGAAAACAAAGGTCCACAACTACTTCTCATCATTAACAATCTTGCTTAATTTCTCATGCAGTGTGCTTGTGTTCTTAGTTGTCCCAATTAGCATAACTCCAGTTTGGGCAACAACTCCCTGCCTGAATTCATTGTTAAGTCTCATTAAACATAACACCTTCCACATGATCGTAATCTGTTTCATGGGAGGGAGGGCACTTCAGCAATTGCCACTCAGGCCAGGAGGAAGTTTCACTGCACTTTATCAGTGCGCAGAAACTGTGCCGTCTCCAGTTCCTTAGGATCAGAAGTACTACTTGAATGTAAGGTGCTACAAATAGTAGAGAATCTGGCTCACAACAGTGATGGGTCAGCCCTAATCAAACACTTCTCCTGACTGACACACTCATGGGTTTAGTGGGCCAGCATGCAACAAGCATGCTGTACCTGATTTTTTTTCTATTTTTTCTCCGTGGTACAAGTCCAGTCAAAGGCCCTGGAGATACAGGCTAAGGGAGCTCAGGATAAGCACTTCCAGTCTGGGGTGATGCACGACCTGAAGGCCAGTGCACTGATGATGCAAAAACCTGCCTGAAGTCAATTCACCTTCCATGTCAGCAGAACAAGACTTAAACGAGCAGCAGGTACTGACCGTGCTGTGTGCATGCAAGCCTGTGTGCTGCAGCTTTCCCCTCCTCTTGCTGACTTTCTTGTGAACTTTGTCGTTTGTCCCCGCAGCCAAGTTCAGCCTGGTTCCAGCACGAGTGGGCAGCTCATCTCATCGCTGCTCCCCCCCTGCCTGCAGGTCCCCCGGCTCCCTCTCCCTCTTTCTGTGTCTTCCTCCAAAGGCCTCTCAGAGGCAGTAAGCTTCTTACACCAGCACCTGGTTTCTTTGTTATGCTGCTGGGAAAATTCCTCGGTTCCAGGCCTCCTTCGGGGCACTTGGAGAGCAGTGTTTTCTCCCGGGGCCTCAGCCACCCCATTGTTCTGCCTGAACCTTGTCTATTCACAGCCCAACAGCTGTTAAGGATCTGTCCAGGGCAGAGATGGAGACCCACTCAGCACAGGAAGCATGGGCAGTACACAGCCAAACACAGTGATGAGACATAAAAACAGTGCATAAAGTTACAGTGAATTTCATAAGCTGTAAGCAGGTGGATTCTCCCAAAGCATCAAAATTATTGTCTTTATTTTAAGTTTTCATCGTTTTATCTTGTTAGTCAGTGAAGACTGACATTTGAGTAACCCTGCACAATTGGCCGTGACTGAATCATATGAGTTGTTCTCTAAACAACTAAACTTGATAGCAAGAGGAAGGACATGCTGGATCAGAAAGGGAAACCTTGACCAGAGGTTCATGAACTGATGGAGGACTTGAGTTATCTGGCATCAGGTTCCCAGCCAGGTATGACCTTGGTTATTCCACATATCCATACTTGACCTACTTATGAAGGAAAGTACTTGGCAAATGAGAAGGAAAATTTAAGAGAGAAGGAGGAGAAATGGGGGACCAGAGACCCAGTGGTGACATAAGGGCATAGGTCTACAGAGCATGGAGAGGCAGGAATAATGGACTCCACAAATTATCAGAAATAAAAGTGTATAATTTGCTTGCAGTTGCTTTGCCTGACAGCTTGAAATTCCTACAGCTTCTCTTTCTCCTTCATGAGGGATAAGATTTACCTGTGGCACCATCTCTGCAGGATTCAACCAGATTTTTCACCTGGTTCCAATTCATTCAGAAATCACAAGAAAGAACTCTGTCCATTGCAATAACTGAGCAGTGATCACACCACCAGCTTGGAAAAGCAAACATGGTCCCATGGATGAGCCACCTGTAGCAAAAGAAACTCTGATGGGAAATTCTCTCATTTCCATATGCTTAGAAGGTTCTGTGACAACTGCAAATGCAGCACCAGTTACACAGCAACAAAGGTGACCTCTATTCCATCATTTTAGCATACCAAACCATTGAAAGATATGATATACAAGGTGCTTCCTACAAGGAATGTAATTATATGAAACCTAGATAGGGATTAGACTACCTGGCATATATTCAGGTAAAAGAGATGGTTGATATCATTGTACATTGCAGGGAAGATGACCAGCTACAGGCTCAACCCACTGCTCTTCATCCACATTTGGCTGGCAAACAACCTCGTGACAGGTCCCCTGCCAAGGCCTTGCCACATGTAAAGGCTGTGCAGATGTTGGGGCTCCTAAGCAACCTGAATCCCCACTTTGGGAGGAAGTGAGCCACTGAGGCCAGTGCTGCCAGGTCACAGTGAAAACTGACTGCACACCCAGCCCAAGCACACTCCACAGTAGAGCAGCTTCCACTACTTTCCCCTCACCTACCTGTAGAAGTCCCAGCTCTTGTGATGTCAGTTACAAAACAAGTATCTCCACTCTGTATGTGGATCAGTGTCTTGCACACCAGGTAACAAACCTCACTTTTCAGGACAACATTTGCAGGTGTCCAATGTGTGCACTGTGGTTCTTAGCTATGAGTCAAATAGGTCAGATTCTGGCAACTGCTGGTGTGCTGCTGGGCTAGAGAGAGACAGGTTTAAGTTCCTGTCCTGGTTTTTTCCTTTGGCATTGGACAAACTTCTGGCATCTCTGTGCCTTTATTTCTCCTTTGGTAAAGTGGTGGTGGTGCCAGCACTTCCCGGTCTGATGGGGACAGAGGACATTCAGAAACCCACTGGTAGAACTTCTATATGATGAAAGCCTGCATTACCATGGCATGTGAGTATCTAACACTGTACCCTGTCTTACCATGTTTTAGTGCCAAAAGGAGTATTTTTGCCATGTATTTTATCATGTTACAGAGATAAAAAATAACATCATGTACTAACTGTAATAGGAAATTTAGAATACATTTTTTACTTAACATATGCAGGGAAATAATTTTCTCTTTGAAGATTCATTTATTTAGCATATCCATACTAATATGGCATTAGCGTTTGTATTAAGACACCTGAATGACCCAGCTGAGGCCAGGTCCCTATGGTACCAGAAACTGAATGCACTCAGGGGTTAGAAATCACACAGCTTCCTTCTTTAGATGTTTTCAAACCAAATAAACAGAAGAAATATATATTCATATGTTACAGCTGGACAACTGAGGCACGAAAAGGAAAAAAAAATACATCCAGATCTACATCTGGAATTTACTTTGCAGTAAAATTAATTTAATTTTTGTTGTTGTTTTGTTTTGTTTTAAAGGAGAAGTGTTTCCCTACTCTTCAGCTTACCCAGAAAATACTTAACATTCCTTTCATACAGATAAACAGACTTTTGTTAACTGAGGTATATGGGTGTGATACAGTGCCTGCTGCTGTTCAAATCCCAGGACACATCTCAATACACTATGTGGAAGGTTGTGTCTTTCAGACAAATCTTCCTCCTCCTAAGGCTGCCTTTTGCCCTTCTGTACTGAGCTGGTGACCAGAAAATGTAGAAAAAAACCCAAGGCAATTCTTGACTGACCCAGCAGAGGAGCAGACCTTCTGGCACTTTTCCAGTAGCCCTGACATTGAGGTTATTACAGAAATCCAATCACACACTTCAGAATTAGAACTTGGGTTATCAAAATTACCAGCTTATTTTTCACTACTACTAGGGTGAGAGGTGACATAAAAAGAAGAACTAACAGAGAGCCGGTAAATACAACTGGCAAGCACATGGGGCAAGGCACAGAAATTAAGAAATTACCACTGGGATTAGATTCCTCAGCCCTATATTAGACCTCTGACAACAGAGTTGAAGCATGACTGACAGAAGATCATGACTGCACTGTTCAGAGCTTGGATTCTGTAAAGATTTTAGCCAGAACCCTGACGGAGAAGTAATTAAATAAATCAGACTGGAAAATGGCATGTTGTTCACATTTTGGGCCATAGACACCACTTGTCATTCCATGACATACATGCAACAATGGGAAAAGATGTAGTAAGGATACTCAAGTCTACCCAGTAGTTTAAAGCTCTAAGTTTAGTGACAATTCTTCAGGCAGACACTAAAAAGAGGTAAAATATCCCAATAATTCCCTGATCTTGTCTGTCTACCTCCTAATTCCATCATCTGCTGCCATCCAGAGAATCTAAGGTCAAATTACGTGATCACATCTTCTCTGTCCATCCCAATTACAGGACAAACCAGCAAGGTGCTGAACATTTGCCTGGTGTCACGATGGAGTGAGATGGCTGTATGCTTCCAAAGATTGCCCCCTTAGCCTGGGCCCTTACAGGATTCAACAGTCAGATGCCAGTGACATTGAGTGACTCCAACAGGCAACATGAAACAATGGGCAAATGTATGCAAACCTGAAAAATCAAAAGAGGAAGAGGATGGTGCAATCTCTCAAGTCTCGATTTACTTTTGTTCATCATCAGCGATTAACCCTGTTCTGATATACTCCCTTGAGTATATCCAGGTCACAATCCATTTGAGGAACAACATAGTAGTCAGGATCCAAGTTGGGTTTCAATTTCTTTAAGCAACAGCTGACATTAATGGTTCTTCCAGAATGCCTTTTAACATTCTGTGCAGGGGTCATGTATTCTGGGCACCAAACACTGCCAGGTGGGGGGTAGCTGATTTGGGGAGAAAGACAAGTGGAGGTATCAATATCTCACCAAAGCAAAACAGCAGACTTTTATGGCTTCTCCCCAGTCTCCACATTTATTGGTCTTCTGCAAGGGTGGAAATCCTACCAAGAAGGATTCTTTGAAATCTCAGATTCTTGCAGATGTCTGTCCTAATTTGTTCTGGATACTGCAGAAAAGAATGCTTGACCTGGACATGCAGGAATGGATGTTTATGTCAAACATGGGGGACAATAGACGCATTGGGGGATTATGTCACTTAGGACGTAAAGAATTTTCTGGCATCAGTGAGTTGAGCTATTTGTACAACCTACCTGAGAAAAAATAATACCTTTCTTTGTGAAGAAGCACAAAAAGTATATGGCAACACAGCTGAGATGTTCTTAAGTAAATAGCTATTAAAAATAAAGCTGTTTAACAAATGCAATGGTTGGGCATTGAGGTTAATGCATTTGGCAGGGTTTCTACAGCAACACAGTGAATAAACTTACAAGCATAATGAAATAGTCTTTTCTTTTAACTATGTATAAGAATTCAATTTGCATGTCTTCCACTTTCCAGCTTCTCCATTCTCCTTGACTTGTTAGGAGACGAAAAGAGAAGGAAGGAGGCATAACCATTCAAGTTGACAGTATAGCTCCTGAAGTGCACAGGTGCGGATTGACCACTTCACTGCATTTGCAATACAGCTGTTATCTTCTAAAGGTTAATCAGGTGCTCTACAATGAGCTCTAGAGATGGTGAGCACTTCAGAGTCCTGTTAGCTTCAAAGGGAACTCCAGTATCTTTGACAACCTTCCTCTACTCCAGGACCAAGATCTCTAAAGGCCAAGTCAAAATACTACTACAACCTGCAAGTCATATTTAAAACTCTGGACTTCTCAACACCTTTTTTTTTAAGGCATGCAGATATTAAAATTATTTCTTGGCATATTGAGTACCTGTTGCAAATATGCAGGCCACATAAACCCATTTCAAATAAAGTGGTTACCACATTAGCACTGTGTTTCTGAGATGTAATGAGCTGATCCCCCTACTCTAACTGAGTAGGCTTTGATCAAATCGTCCTAGTCTTGACCCTGAGTCTGGCACACAGCCTAACCAGAGTTACAGATTTCTTACAAAGCCAATAAGCATAATGGTAAGCTACCTAGAACAGGACATTTATTGTTCTTCCTTACTGCCACACACTGACACATCCAGTCCCTGATAAACCTGCCCCCACCCACCCCTTGTCCCATCAGAGTAAGCAGTTTGCTCTACATCTTTTCCACCAAGCAGCACGATGGCTGTCCTCCTCTGTCTGCCCTCATGTGTTATGTAGAAGAGACATAACTTGTTGTATTAATGCTAGCTCAAAGTCACACACACGTGCACACACACGCTCTCAGATAAATCCCTCTCTCTATTACAATAAATATCTCATAAAAAATGACATACTCTGAATGGATTCAGCAGCAAAATAACAGCTGTTGCATAGTTAGAGGGTTTGGGTTGTTTTTTTTTTTAACTGATTAATATGCTGATCAGATTCTTGTAATCAAAAGCAAGGGACATTAATCTCATAAAACATGTAAACTGTGTTGTACTGGGGGTGAGGAAGGAAACTGTTGGCAAAGCTGTAGCTTCTTTTCTTTCTTTTCCTTAAGGGCAAAACACATCTACCAGTGGAGCTGAAAGTGACTTCACGTCACCCACCCAAGGCCCAGAGCAGTAGGAGATGAAGAGAGGATAGAGTGCTTTTTACCTCTTGGCCTGTGGTTTAACTCTTGTCCTGACCTGCAGGCTGAGGGCAGTTCCTGTCACTGTGTGAATGGACCCCAAACCCTCAGGGATTTAAAACAGCACCTGTTGAAGAGGGTGGGGCCCTCTTCAATGACTGCAAAAAAAGTATTTTATAATACCATTAGACAAGGAGAAGAGAGGCTGGCCTGCTCACCTACACTGACAATTTCTTAAGGTATGTGCAAAAATTTGTCAAACAAAGAGGCGGTGGCAGGAGCTATTAATTGGCATGCAAGAGGTTGATGTTTGAGCATCAAGTGTTCAGGGACTGTGATATCATATTGGAGATGTTTTAAATAAACCTGATAGGGAAGATGTCATTTGTTTCTTTATGAAAATCGTAACTTCTGTATAGCAAACTGAACAAGAGAGAAAAGTTGAGGTACCTGTGTATTTAGTCAATCTATGGGGAAAAAAACCAACAAACAAATAACAAAAAACCCCAAACCCAAACAAACAATGAAAAAAGCCAGACAAGGGAGAGCTGCTTTTTAAAAATAAACTCAACAAATGGTTATATTTTATTGAGCTAAGGACACTGAGTTCTTTAGATGTTTTAACAGTTTAATCAATACCTTTCTCCAGGTTCATTAAAAAGAGGAGTGAATATTTCAAAAATATGTGCAGGGAGATAGCAATGCAAAAAGTGCATGAGTTTGATCAGTTACGATGCTTTCTAGTGGTGAAATACTATTAAAACTAATTGGGTCTTCTTGGGCCTGTCATACATACCTTCTGAGGGAACAGGACTCTGGACATCTCCATTATAGTCAATCGAGAGATGCATTCACAATGATGATTATATCAGATCTGGTTTACATTGTTCCAATAGGATTTGTCATCTAATCTTTCGTGAATAGATCCAGTCACTTGAAGTTAAATCTAGTGAGGCCAATCCAGTTATATGCACAAAAATAAAACAACATTTGCAGAGGCTTGGAGGCAACCAGGTAGTTATGACCTAACTGAGAAGCTCTGAGTTGATGAAGCTAACAACTAAAATTTATGTTAATATTATTCCAAAATATAGATTTTTTTTTTAGCTGCAGCTTTTTCTTTACTTCCAGGATTAACCTTCCATAAATTATTTGAGAAGTATGCATTAAATATCAAATGCATAGCTGATTCTCTAAAGACTGGATACAAATTTTGGGCCTGCAGGAAACTTCTAGTTTAATACCCTTGCATGAGATGAGAACTTCGAGAAATATGCCCCAGGAGCCATGAATTCTTGTTGAGACAAATGGTCTTTTTGCTTGCTTTTTCTGACAGGTCATCTGTAGCACTGGATTAAGTCCAAACATACCCTTAACATCCAAACAGACAAATTTAGGAATTCTAGGATTTGTTAGAAGCCAGATGAACACCTTGGGTAAAACAATCATCCTGCAAAAAACTTGGGTCCTTTCTATTTCCCTATGATTCTGGTGGCTGTCAGAGGCAAGATAAAAGATTATGTATACCAGATATATTAAGGACAGGTTGGATGAGGCTTTGTACAGCCTGGTCCAGTGTGAGATGTCCCTTCTCATAGCAGAGAGGTTGGAAACTGGTGATCTTTAAGATCCCTTCCAACCTTAATCATTCTATGATTCTATGTTTGCCTTTGGTATGATCTGTCATCCTTATATTCTGTCACATGGATACAAATTGTGACTCTTGGTACAGCTGAGAGAAGAACTTAACAGTAGTTAGAACCAGTGCCCCTATGGACAATGAAAGTTGTAGGGGTAGCCCTGGGCTGTACTACAGGCAACTAGACACAACAGTTTCTGTGGTCAAATAATAGTTTCAGGCAACAAACCTTCATATGCTGTACCAGAAGTGGAGCACTGTCACCACTGAATGCCTTACACTGCCCTGGTATTTTTCTTTGAATTAGGACTATAGCCATAGGAAGACAGTAGCTAAACCACTAGACAGAAGTGAAAAAAATTAACTGGAAATAATTTTTTTGTGCATTTTTCGTAGAAGCTATTTTACATATGACAACCTTGCCAGACAGGCCATTTATCCATGGTGGTCACTAAAATTAAAATCAGCTGACATGTTTGCTATTACTGCTCCTATTTCTATCATGCTGGTGAGTCATGTAAAATACTGTTCCAGTGCTGACCTTAGAAGAAAAAATGTTCTTTAGTTCTCGAATCTCTAAATGCCTGGGGAAACCCTGGTAGATCAGCAAACTAAGGCACTCAGAGGACAGTAAAAGGGATTGAGCCTCAAACCCTGGGCTGCAACTTGCTACTTGTATGAGTTCCAGAATATATGAGGTACAATAACAGCTGAATCATTTCAATTCAGGCATTAGATATGCAAGATCTAAGATTTTAAGACACAGAGATCCTGAAGCCTAGCTCAAAAAGATTCAGATCAGCCAGATAAATCCAGTGCTTACTGATAAGGCAGGTCTTGCCAGTCCATTCACTCACCTACCAGTTTGCCAGGTGTTCCTGATGGCCTACAGAAAACAAAGTATCGTGGGCAGCATAAGATGATTGCAACAATTATGACCTCAGGAGTGATATTGTGAACAGAAATTTCATTAATCAATGTCCAAAAAGCAACTTTGAAAGTGTTTTCAGACATCAGCTGGGAAAAAAAGGTGCTGATAAGGATGTCAGATCCAAAGCAAGTGGGAAACCACTTGGAAATACATTATTTTTGACTCAACCAGAGAAGTAAACCTTAAGCTCTATTTTCCGGATGCTAGCAACAGTGGATTGATAACCATGTGTCGTGGTTTGGCCCCAAAAGAAAAACAGCTCCATGGCCACTCACTCAACTCCCCACACACACACTCTGGGATGAGGAGGACAAAATTCCTGGGTTGAGACAAAGGACAAGGAGGGATCTACACTGATTAAGGTCCCGGCAAAACAGACTCAACTTGGGGAAAAGATAATAATATAATTTCACACTAATCAAACACACACAGGACACAGACACACACAGAGCAGGGCTTGCACA
>NW_009953332.1:2255505-2323189 GCF_000747805.2 Chaetura pelagica
CCTTCTTCCTCACCAACCACCAGCACCACTCTCCTTCCCCAGCACAGCTCTTCTCCCACACATCCTTCTCTGCTCAGCTCTTACCTCAGTTCTTTCATATGATAATTGCTGAGGTGCATCCATGTCCCTCTAATGGCTCCTTGGCTGCGTTTGGAGAAGGGGGAGCTTCTCAGCTTCTTACCTGAGCCACCCCTGGGCCCCTTCCCCTGCTACCAAAAAACCCAGCAAACCAAACCAGATTACCATGAAAAAGAAGAAAGGCAATTCCAACTAGAGAGATATCACTGCAGGTATACCCTGCAGATGGAATAGTCTTGGTCCATAGTAAGAAAGTCGTTCACAATGCATTTGCAGACCTTGTGAAATCTGATTATCATTAGCATGAAAAGAAGGTGCAGAAAGTCACAGAACTGTGGCAGTGTCAAGTTCCTTAAAGTTAGAATGTTCTTAGATGGGCAACAGAGTAGGCATAAGCATTGATTTCCAGGGCAGAGTTGCAGGTGACACAGCTCAATAAATAAAACAATCCTGCATAGCTGCAAAAAGAAACCTCATTTCTTCTTCCTGGAAGAACGGAATAAATAGCAGATTGCAAAGCTAAATTCTATTACACTGTTCTCTGAAATACCATGTGTGATCTGCTCACCTTCAAGCTCACAGAAGACCATTATGAAGAAATCAAAGTTTTAAAATAATCTCCTGCATTTCATGCTTGAAATAAAGGATACTAATCAGTCTTAATCTCTGCTGAAAACCCAGAAGGCTTCAGCAAGCCTACATGCTGCCAACTGTGTCAGAAAGATGGAACTCTTGAATCAGACTCTTAAGATTCACTGACTTTAATAATATGACATAGCACACCCCCTTGGGCTTGACACATGCAGCTTACTAACTAGCCCACGTGTCTTTTTGAAGTGGCACCCTTCTAGTACTGTGGTAGGAGAGCAGAATTGTTTTGTTTTGTTTTAATTTGGACAAACACAGAATCTTTTCCCCACATCCTTCAGAAGCTGCGTGAGTTAACACACCATGTGAATGTCCCTGAAGTGTAACATCACCTAACAGCAGCTGCTCTTATCAGCTTTCTGCACCAAAAAGGCAAAATCCAGATGCAAAATGCCTGTTTTGGTTTGGGGTTTTTTTGTGTATTTTTTTGTTTGGTTGGTTGGTTGTTGTTTTTTTTCTTATTTTTGTTTGTTTGTTTGTTTGAGTGTGTTGTTTTTTTTGTTTTGTTTTGTTTTGTTTTCATGTAAAGACCATTCAAGTCCAGTTACACAGAAGTCTTCTGAGACCTGATCTGCTCAGTGTGATGTTCTGAGTGGACAACTAGTGCCAAAGACAATTTGGAAATGCAAAGGAATGACTGTATCAGCAGTGTCCACAGCACTCTAAAGGCCTACAAAATGGTGCTGTGCCTGCGTCTATCACACCACTGCAGATTTATGCATCTGCTACGGATTCACAATTGCATCAAGCTGTAGCAGCTGTAGATATATATAATCAGAAAGGCTGAGAAGGAGAAGAAGAGGAATGTGAGCCTGTTCCATGAAGATTTTGAGAAGGAAAAATATTTCAATATTTGAAAAATAGAGCTGCTGTGGGCATTATCTGATGCAGACATCTAAAAGAGAGATATCACTAACAGAGGCACTAATGTGGTCTCCCTTAACAGGCATTTCTAAGCTACAGAACATCTCATCCTAAGATAGACATTTGAAGTAGGTCACTGGATTGTGCCCTAGAAAGATATTTCCTTTCTATTGCCTATAAAAAGCAACCTAGATGATTAGCTCAGACTTAGATATCTAGAATTAAGTGAGCTAATGTGTTTTCAGCATAAGAAGTTGCTGTTATTTGCTTAGTTATTTAAAGAAGAAATAAAAATATTACACTTGTGTTAAGAATCACTTTCTGACAAGTAAACAATTACAATGTTGTGAAGCAAAATTATAGTTTCCTTCAACAGAAGATCAACATGAAGAACACAGTCACCTCAATGTAGCTTTTGTTCATTGAAGGATATTGTCTGACCAAAGTTTGCAAACATACATGAGTTCAAAAGCATTGTTAGAATGCATTACAAAGTCAGAATTTTAGTCTCGCTGACTGTGTAATTGAAGTACCTAGAGTCAGAAAAAAATATCCTATGCTGTAATTTCAGACTTCTAGCTGCTGTAGTTTCATGTATCTCCATTGACACCACCACAAGGAATATGATGATTTTCACAAAACTGGGAGACTACTGATTATCAGAACATCCATTTAGCATTATATTCTGAATGCAGCTCCAGTGTAACCAACTAGTCTTCCACAGAAACTTCTCCACAGTCCTGACAGCAAAAGACTATTTCAGATGCTCAAATACTCCAGCAACTCCATTAGCAAATATTCACTCATATCTGTAAATCTTATATGCTTTTAAAAAACTTTATTGTAGTGGGTATTTTGTTTGCACTATTGTCTAACAGACAGTAGAGGATGCACAAAGCATACAGGGACTGAAGAGTACAAAGTGTCTTGTACTGTACAGGGCCTAACTTTGTGTAGGGCCTTTCACAACAAAAACACAGAGAAACTGTAGTTACTGCTCCAGTTCATACATCCACTGGTGGGATGGACAGAAGCTGGATACTTAGCAGCCTCCTGGCATGACCATTTGATTATGCCATTCATAAGAATACCTGAACATGGGTGAGTTTTCTCTTAACATAAAAATCTCTCTCATACAAAAATTAACACACCCGGTTCTCTCTCCTGTACCTTTTTTCTATGGGAATTTGGAGCATGCACTAAGATTAATCATATTAGTCAGTCACTATTTGTCATGTTCCTGATTGCTGACTGAAATATTTAAGTCAGGGGTTTCACCAGGAAGAAAGCCATAAATGGCTGAAACCTGGTGATACTGAGTTTGCAATTAAGCTGTCCAAAGTGACAACTGAGAAAATCTGAAAACAAGAGATAGAAAGCCTGTACAGGATCACTAAAAATTATGGCTTAAATAATTAAGCAGGAAAAATAATTTATCTAATTAGAACTCTGGCCATTCCTAGGTAAGCATCCATTTTAAGGGGCAATTAATTTGTTTCCTTTGTTTGATAGCAATGAGGAGGGTGTCTGAAGGGTGTCCAAAATGAAACAAGTATCATGAATTAGCAAGGGAACAGATGCAGCTCGTTACTTATTCAAAATTTGATCATGAACAACCTAGAACTTGAATATCAGAAAACTATATTTTACTTGAAATTTTATTTCTACCTTAGCATATGGATGTGAAATCTAGAAATCCATCAGAGTCACAGACAATCTGGAAATCCATCAGAGGCACAGACAGATGTCTAAGCTCCTTCAAAAGCAAACACCTAGAAAAACAATAGATATTAAATGGAATGAATTTATTAAAAGTGCTGAGATTCCTCAGACAATGAGTCTTTTATTCTAAAATTCTGAAGTAAGAAAACAGAACTACCTGTAGCACAAGTTAGTAATTAAATCAGAGTGTCTGACATTGCAAGAATGTCAGGAAATGCTGTGAGAAAGCACATATAATGGGTTTGAACTGGTAAAACTGTTTGAACTCCACAGCACAGAGGCTTTGGAAATTACATCCTATTACTGAAAACAATGACTGAACAGTATTTACATCACAACTGGTGTTCCTTATGGCATAAAAGATTCAGATTAAAATTGTGAAACAGAAAAACACAGCTTCCTGAATTAGTAGACCAAGCGTGTAAGCACATACAGCAGCTACACAGAGAGAAAAACAGCATAAGTTTGCTTGCAAGCATGAGGGTAAAATATGTTCTCAGAAATGTTGAGCAGCTTAATAAAAATTTAGCAAGTCCTTTTTTATGCAATGAATAATTTTTCTATTTCTGATGTATATCAATGCCTACTTTGTCACAAACTATACTGTTTGTCCTTTAATTGAATAATGGGCATTGTTTTTAATGCTTTTTTTTCCTTTTCATGCAAACAAAACAGCCAGTGACACCAAAATGATAATATATAGGAGAGGGAAAAGGTGGTTTATTATTCTGGTATGGAATGGTAATTAACCTAAAATATAAATTACATTTCCTTCAAATGCATCACAGATGTTAATATTTTGGGTTTCTTTATAGATAGTTCTGCATCATGGTAGTTCTTAAAAAGCTAAAATAATCTAACCTTTTCCTTCCCTTCCTAGTAAGGAGTATGAACACTTCTCTCTTCTAATTAAATGTTGGAAATATATGAGATCATTGAGATTTATATAGGCAGATTTGGCAGCCTTTTCATATTTACTTGGACAATGAGGTATATTTTTTTTTATGCCTCTGTCAAAATAAGTATGTAAACCATTCTTTATTTTAGTAAGTCTTTTTTATTAGACATGGATCAGACACTGATAATGTCAATGCCTACTTTGTCACAAACTATACTGTTTGTCCTTTAATTGAATAATGGGCATTGTTTTTAATGCAGACCTATTCTCTGGCCACTTAAAGTTGTGAAAATTAGAAATAACATCACTTAAGTCAGAAGAGTTGCAGTCATGTAAAAACAGCAAGAGGAGAAGAGGGTCTGGGGTCCTTGTAACAACTGAGGCATGTGAGTAAAATCACTCCTGTCAGTCAGCAATTGCAGACTTGTCCTGTGAGTCAGGTTGGAATTGCGTTTTCCTTCTGCAGCCTTATATTGGTTTTTCATTGGTAGTTTCACTCATTTAATTTTTTTCCTTATAAATATGTTTTGTCACTGTCAGTTGTCAATGGGCCTACACCACAAAATTCGGATCCAGACCTAAATGCAGATCATGTTCCATTTTGCCCTGACCAAAACTTCTGGTTTGGCCAGTCACATTATTGAAAGTAAACCACAGCATGGGGATTTGGACACAGGTCCAGCCTCAACTTCCCTGGATTCTGAAATTCTTCTGATCCAGGGGTTTGTTTCCAGGCTCCTTGTAATTTGTGCTATTTAATATCTGCTAATCTTTTATTTTTATTTCTTTGTCTCTCATTTCAGACTTCAGAAACTTATTTGGGAAAAAACAGAGGGAATCAAACAGATCTTAGAATACTTATTCCAACATCAGTAGACACCTGTAGGGAGATGACAGATAAAAAAGGGGATGGGAAAGAGCTGCAGAGTAGTGTTTAAAAACACAGGCCCAAACAAAAGCAGCCAGACGCTGTTGTGAAGAGAGAGGTTTCCATCCTCAGGATGGCAAACTGCTTCCTGAAACCATCCAGGACAAAGGTGCATTCTGCAAGACAGTGTCAGGGCTGCTCGCAGCCTCTCCAACGCACCCAAGTGCTGCTGTGAATTGGAGACACCAGACATGTCCAGCAAGGGCTGCGAAGGAAAAGCTGCCACCGTGGTCACGGCTGCCTGACAAAGACAGTACAGGAGGTGGTCATAAAAGGACTGATTTCCTGCTGTCTCCCCACAAGCAGGTCTTTGTGCTCTTCGTGAGGTGTACTGCTTTTGGCCTCCCTGTGGCTGCCCTCTCCACAGATGTCTCCCACTCCAGCAGCACCTGCACATGCCAGGACCCGTAATCCAGGGAGCTGGGAGCAGACTGGAGGTGAATCAGAGAACCGTGAGAACAATTAATGCACCGGGGAATGCACCCCATAGCTTAAATAAATCAAGTCTTTCTCAGTGAAAAACACATTAAGGGGATGAATTAGAGATTACAGCCACCTATGAGGAATAAAAATTTGATAACAGAGGAGTCTTTGTGTCTGGAGACAGACATATCAAGGTTTAACATCTACTGAAGCTGAAGGTAAAACAATTTAGAGTAGAGAGAAAGAGCTAGACTTAACTAGCTAGACAAAGTGCTAGACAAACATACCAAATTTGGATTTAAAGATTTGCTCTGAATTTCCCCCACAAATACTGGATTTTTTTCCCCTAAAAGATAGACTACAGTTTACGCAGGAATTAATTGTAGGAAGTTCAACTGCATGTGTTGCAAAGAAATCAGAATAAAAGATCAAAACAGGCCCTCCTAGCTTTGTAAATAAGCAGTCCAATAATAAGCAGCTAAACTCACATTCCAGGCTCCTGAGGACACATTTCAGGCAGGAACGTGACATGACTTTCCAAAGGCTGCGTGACAAATCTATGCCCAGACCTGAAAGGAGACCCCAGGATTCCTGACAGGAATGCTCTTTGTCCTTGCTGTGTTTCCATCCCTCCCTTCCCTTTTTGTCCCATTCCCTTCATACTTGCTTCTGTGCATGTGACAGGTTCCATCCCTACCTGGTCTCTTCTCTACCCTTCCTTCTCCCTCTCACTCTGTGGAGCCTGTCAAACACTGCACTAATATCTTCTGCAAATGGATTGGCTGCTGCAGGATACAGTGCTGTTGGCCACATTTTCCAGGAACTATCCACAGCTTGTAAAGTTCAGCCAAAGGAGGCTCAAGAAAAAGGAAGTCTACTCCTGACCTGAGTGTCAGAAATTGGGACCAAATGGCTGTGCCAAAGAGACTGAGGACTGCAGTCCTTCCTCTCCAGCAGCTGTCCCTGAGCACAGCGCTCAAGGAGCAGAAGCAAGTGACACAGGGAACTGTGTCTGCCTTGAAAAAGCATTTAAAATCTTGGACATTTGCCTTGCTGCCATGGAGCACTCTCCATGACCACATGAGAAGTCACCAATTCAGTCATTTTACTGTAATCCTACAACAGGGAGTTGCCCATCTCACCATATGGAAATGAGGATGGACCTAGAAGTAGTTCCAGCATTGGACCTCATCATTTTCCCAGTTTCATTTTACCATAATATTCTGCAGTGTGTATCTAAAATCTCAACTTTGTCTATTGCTTTAAACAGTCACTTTTCCTCTATTTCCAAACCCCTTAGATCAGTTCTGTTCAAAAGAAGAACATATTAATAGCAACCTCTATATTCCCTCTAGGATGCTCTCAAGTCTTACTGTGTTTTTAATCTTTGCAGAGCCCAAAAATCCAACCACATCAGGTGATGTGAATACCAGCTTTTTTCATTTCTTTATGGGTGTGACTGGTTAGGAGTTCTGCAAAGATTAAAAACCCCATTCAATAAAACTACAGGTTTGAAAAAGGTGCATCATGATATGATTAACAGGGGATTCAAAGGAGAAGATAAAAAGAATATTCCTGACATCGACAGAGTAGTAAAAATCTACAGAATAAGTGGAGCAGCACTGGCCTGCTCTCTAATAACAGTGAGAGATAAAAAAACCTCATCAAAACTTGGAAGGCATCAGAAGTAGAAAGATTAGGATGAGATTTCTGGATTTCCAGATTGAGAAGGAAGAGATTCTGCTTAGATTAATCAAAAAAGATTCTGAAACCACAGAATAAGTAAAACTGCTAAAATAGAAAACCAGAACAATTTGGTTTGGATACAGGCTGCTATTCATGGTCAGGGGGTAGAGAGGAATGAGTTTGTTGTATGTACTAGGGCAGCAAGAAGGACCTACAGCGTATGACATTTAGAATCACAGTCAGTAAGCCCGGTGACATGACTGGTGTGTCATTTACCAGCTCTCACTTCAGTTTTCTCAGTTTGCATTAAGAATACATTCAAAACTCACTTCTTTGAGTTTTGTTTTCATCCTGCTCTTCAAATATGTTTTACCCTGCCAGCACAAAGTAATCATTTTGGTTTGTAATGTAACAATATTTTACACTGGGAAAAAAAAAATAAAATTAAAAAATTGTTCTTTGCAACTTCAACTCTTTTCTGAAAAGTTAACCTCCTTTTTTGCAGGAAACACAGTGAAACAGAAAATTACAAGCAGGAGAGATGCTTATTATTGCACCTTTTGAGTAAGCAACTAGACAGTGCCTTGGTCTTGGTGCGTCCCCACAGAGAGTATCTCGACCATTTGCTGTAGCATTTTGTAGGCTGATGCATAATGAGGCAATAAAGCTCATCAGTGGGTGACAATTCTGTTCCATGGCAACTTTCTGTGTTTCAGATTATTCTGCCACACTGGGGCATGAGAAGAATGTTTTCATGAAAGGCTGTGAATGCCTGCTGTCAGGCATTTCTGTTACCTGGTGACTATAGTCCTCACCCAGGATACTCCTTCCCCGCTCTCCCCACCCACCTCATTCCAGTTTACTCAAAGAGAAGCATTTGTTTTCCTTTACTATAGTCAAGACATAATCCTTTTCTAAGCATAATTTCATTCCAGTTTTTTTCCTGAATGGTTGGACTTCGTGATCTCAGCGGTCCCTTCCAACCACGACAACTCTGTGATTCTGTGTGATTCTGTGAACAACAGCTAGAAGTTATTTCCATCAGACTCAACTTCAAATCAGAACTGAAAACCCCACGACTTGCTTTACTGCAACTATGCAGTCTACCCCTATGGAAAAAACAACAACAAAGTCTCTTATAAAAGGATAACCCCATGAAGTTTTTTCATGTAACTGCCAACCCAAAGCTGTGCAAAAGAATCACCGTGAGGATAATTCAGACTGAGCACAAAACTGCAGTTCTGAATCTGTTGCGTGACTCGTGACACAGACTCAGGTCTTTGAGATACAAGATACTACATTTCAAGGGTAGGTGGTTTTTTTCCTGATCCTCCAATATGAGCAAAGAGACTCCAACAGTCTTAGATACCCTGTATGTGCAGCACCTTCCAAACACCTAGTGTCCCCACCCATCCTAAGCATCAATTACCATCATTACTTAACATACTCTGTGCATTCAGCATCTTTAAGGAGAAAAACATCAAACAACACCAGCTCCACTGCAGGGTGTGACTTCATCATAACCTCTGTGACACATTTAGCAAGGGAATATCGCATAAACAGCAGAGTAAATTTATCTTTAACAGGTGATGAATGCTTAGTTTTGAATCAGACCTGTTTTAATTGGAAGAGGAGACAGTTACTGTACTCTTGACATAGTGCTCTTCCCTGCACTGCCATATCTTATTAACAAGACATAACAACATGAACAATTAGAGTTTCCTCCATGTGGTCACACAACACCATGCTTGATTGTCCTAGCCAGACTTTGCTTTCCCAACCTGCTGATGCTCTTGCAGCTGAAATTACATGAATGTTTTCTTGACCAGCATCTGTGGAACAGAAATCTTCAGGCTTCAGAAAGGCTTGGGAAGGCAGACTGCTTCCTTACACGTGATTGCTTTTGTCAGCACATAAATCCATCCCTGAGGCCTCAGCAAGTGCCTCAGTCAGATAGGAGGGGCCAGTTGTTCTCAGTCTAAGAAATACAGGGAGCTGGGGAAAGCTCAGGCACCCAGAACTTTGTAGTTTCAAATTTTCAAGGTGCTTTTTGTGATAATGTAACTTTCTCAACAGACAATTCCACAGGAAATTACAGAACATTTTCAAGGTGTATTATTTACCTGCAAAAGATGGGCATCAAGTGTTACAGAACACTGCAGACACAGCTGAAGTCTCCCAGAGGACACCGTACAAGGAAGAAACTTGCAGTATCAGACTGTTCCTCATAGGCAAACACTGACCTCATGGGGTTTGAAGGGACTTTTGCTACTACTTCTATTGCAGCAAAATCATATTTTCCCAGCTCTCCAGGGGGCCAGAAAATATTTCTGGTTCTCTGAAACATTCAAGGGTTCCCTTCCGTAACTCAGTCATGAACCAAACGAATGAGAAAACAGCTCTGGGAAATGCCCTTGGAATAAAGACCATTTGTAGCAGGAAAAAGATACGTGGTGAAACACTGGAGGTCAATCTGCATACATGAATTTCATGTGAAAATGCAGCTGTCTCTCTGAAGAACAATCCTTTCACTAAAACCCTGTATTGCTTAGCAGGAGTCCCTGCTTTACATCAAGGATCATGGAGCAAACTCCTGGCACATAGCAGGGAAACTTCCTCTCCCAGAAAAAGCCTCTAGTCCTCATGTCTCCTAACCACTTAGGGCTGCTTTGAAAAACCTCATTGACTGCTATTTCTCTACACCAGCTGAAGCGTCTGAGTCTCTATCAAAGACACTTGCAGGGTCTTTGGCATGCACAGAACTGATTTCACTATTTTCCTTTTCAGCCTCTAGTTTCTCAGCAACTGCTTTGGCAGTACCTTCAAGTGGATCAGCCTCAACTGTTCTCAGCTTACAGCATCCCAGCTTGCATGCCCTACTTAATTGCTTGAAATTCAGAGATATTGAGAACCTGGGACTCTGGTGGAATTTAATGAGAGCTGTGGCTGCTTCCTCACCTCTGAGAAGAAAGGCCTAGAGGACTTCTTTTGCAGATGCCAATCGCTATCCTCTAACCCAACTTCCCATATTATTTCCAAAAAAGTATCTATCACTCCCTGTGTTGATAGGTTTAGCTTTTCAATGTTAAGTGTCCTGGTCAAAGGTGTCAGTTTTATTCCAACTTTGCCTGTTTTAAAAGGGATAGGGATTATCTTACTTTGTAATTCCCTCTTAACTTTGTTCTACTCTATATCAAATATGAATTATTGACAAAATCACCCCAATACGTCACATTCGATGAGACACACATGCCATGGGATACATTATATGGAGAATATGCCAGGGAATCTGAAAGAGAATTTATTTCTAATTCAGTGCATGAAACTAACAATGAAAAGCATTATGAAGCTTTGTGACTTAATAGTAATACTAATAATGAAAGGTTTCAGTGAAGTCTAATAGTGTATACTAGAGTATTTTGTAAAAAAAAGGCATAAAAACAGACACACACAAACACACACATCTGGTCCAACTAGTAAATATGATTTAAAGACCAGATTCCAAGGCTTTCAGTCATGTTGAATCGTACCTTCCCATCCATGAATTACCTCATTGAACCGATGGGACATCTGTGGAACAAGGTACTATTCAGCTCAGGAGTAGAGTGAAGGGAATCAGAATCCAGTCCAAAGTTAAAAGTAAACAGGAAATTCCAGCAGCATATCTCACAGTAGTCAACATGAAAAAAGAGCCCACATTCCCCAGTAGTGCACATGCTGAGATACTGCAGCCATCACACACCAGAACCTCATACACCAGAAAATAGCTGCAACATCCCATATGTATGTTAGCAAATAACCTCTGCTACATATTTGCATATAGGTGTTAGAGAACTCAACAGAGAACAGGGACTACTGTGCTAGCAATGTAATACTAGATAGTGCCTACATCAGGGAGGTTATGATCCAGACAAATGTGTATGCAGAACAAGCCACTGTGCAACCTGGTCATACACAGCTTAGTAGTGGAGGCAGAAACACAATCTTAAAGCTAATGCAATGTCTAACTTCTATCTGTCACTGCTGCATACCTTATGTGACAGCCACCACTGCAGTGCTTCACAGGCACTGTACACATATTGCTAGATGATCATGGGGAATCCATCATCTGGCTCATTAGGTATCCCTCAGACATTGCAAGATTTTGTTTAAAGACCCTTTATATGTAGAAGTGTCATCATGAGGAGTGGATTTGGCTCTGCTGGGTTGCTGCCTAGCTACTAAGCATTGCAGTGTCAAGTGTATGTTCAAGGACACAACACATACTACATTGTTAGGTCAAATCATATTAAGAATCATAAGAATGACAGGTTGGAAGTGACCTCAAGGATCATCTGGTCCAACTTTTCTAGGTAATGATGTAGTTTAAATGAGATGGCCTAGCATTCTGTCAAGCTGAGTCTTAAAACTGTCTAGTGTAGGGGAATGCACCATTTCCCAAAGGAGCTGGGGTTGTTCAGCCTGAAGAAAAGACTCTGGGGGGACCTCTCATAGTGACTTTCCAATATCTGAAAGGGGCCTACAAGAAGGCTGGGGAAGACCTGTTCAGAAAAGCGTGTAACAATAGGATAAGGCGTAATGGTTTTAAGCTAGAAAACTGTAGATTTAAGTTGGACATTAGGAAAAAGTTATATGGGAAAAAGCATAAGGAATATGAGGGTGGTGGATCACTGGAACAGGTTGCCCAGAAAGGGAGTGAAGGCCCCATTCCTGGAGAGATTGAAGGTCAGGCTTGATGGGTCTCTGACCAATGTGTTCTAGTTGGAGATGGCCCTGCTTATTGCGAGAGGGTTGGAGTAGATGACCTATACAGGTCCCTTCCAACACAAGAGATTCTATGATTCTATGATTATTCCAATGTCTAACTATTCTCATGATGAAAAATCTTCTTCTGGAGTCCAGGATCTTGATAGATGTACAGGTGAACTGCTGTGTTGTTCTTGCAGCAAATACCTGAGTTGTTATAGTCTCCCATAAGGACCAGGTTTTTTTGACCAGAAGCTTGTTTAAGTGACCCAAGTATCACTTCATTGGTTTTGTTGTCTTGGTTTGGGGGTTGGTAACAGATGCCTCTTGTAAGATCTCCCTTGGAGATGACACCTCTGATTTTGACCCAAAGGCATTTGATAGGGCTGCCACAATTACCATAGTTGACATTCAAGATTCTCCTTAATATAGAGTGCAACTCCTCCACCTCTTCTTCCCTGCCTGTCTTTACAGCCTATAGCAGCCTCCAGTCATGTGAGTTGTCTCACCATGTTTTGATTATTCCTATGATATCATAATTTTCTGACTGAGCACAGAGCTCCAGTTCCTCCTGTTTGTTTCCCACTGTATGCATTAGTACACATTCACTTCAGGTTGCTGATCTTTTGGTTCTCATTTCCAGGAACAGCTGAGGCACATTTTATATTACTCTGGTTGGCCTGTTTTATTCCTCCATTGGTTGAAGTGGTAATATTGGCATCAAAAGTAAGGAACTAATGGCATAAATTACTCTAAAATACATAAAAATGGTTTATAGGGAAGAAAGATAGGAAAGAAAGATAGAATGCATGGACAGACAAAGGTGTGAATCAAACTAAAATACAGCAGACTAGCCTATAGGATCAAGTGTCCTTTCCTTCTCCAGTCATTCAGTGTCAAAATAAAATATTAGATCAGTAGCTACACGCACACACACACACAATTCTTCTTGGAATAACTTTGATGGAATACAAGATTTTGGTAGAATTACATGAGGTATTGTGAGGAAAACAGCAGAGAAGTGGAGTTATTCCAAAAAAATAATTCTAGAGTACAATTGCTACTGAAATCCTAGAACATATATTAATTATAAATTAGAACAGCAATTTGTTTTGCACATTTTAAGCAGAGAAAAAGAGAACACGGAACTGGAAGTCTTTCTGAGCTACTGAGCTTGCTCCCCTTCACAGAGTACATCAAACAGACTGTAATTAACTAAACAGTAATTAAAAGCTCCAGAAAGAAGGTTGTACTGTAGTTGCTGAGAGGAAAACCTTATCAACAGTTCAAGTATGGTATCTTCATATCCAGGAAAAATCAGTAGCAGTGAAGCAGCTGCTGAACTACAGGGGCCAAAAGAAAATGAGAAAAGGAAGTTCAGTGAGACAACACATCTCAGATACAAAGAATTGACCCTCTGGTGACCGTTAGAAAGAAACCAAATAATAATGAAGACCGAACCCGTAACTAAAATTAATTTTAGTCCCATTTTCGTTCAAATTTTTTATCCTCAGTGGAAGCAAAAGGAAACAGTAAACCAAACCTCCACCTCTTGCCAACAGGTAGGATGAAGAGAGATAATGCAAGTATGGATAGATGGACAGTCAACAATCCATGCCAGGTTTACTTATTCAACCACAGATGCCAGTAATGCTACTTTCGACCAAACTTATGTCTAAACAGTAAATCACATTACTGATGTGAAAGATGTTACTGAGTTCTCATTAAGCCATTGAAGTCCTATTGCTGGGTTGTTGTCTACCTTAAGTAGTTGAAACTCCTTCACATAAAATAAGGTTCAGGCAGTACCCACAAGACCTTCCTAAAAAGCTCATGTTGGACCTGAAATTAAAAGGTTATATCTTCCTTTGTACAATGACAGCCAAAGGATGTCATTGTCAAAGGATGCAGCCATGGACTGCAACACAGGTGACCACCCTTTCCTGCTCTTTGCAGATTTGTCTGTAGGACAGTGATGATACCATAAGCCATGCACAGTGCCAGAGTGCAGACCACAAGAAAACATCCTCTTCCTACACATAGCTCTTAAATTTTAGATCCTTCCTTACTAAGGAAACACCAGTGTGCCACTCCAGATTTTCACTTTTTTTAGAGGCATACCAGGCTTTTCTTCTGATATTGGTATTTCTTCTCACCAGAATGGAAACTACAAGATTCAGCTCTTGCCACTGGGGTTCAGAAATGCTGGAGTAGATGAATGGTGAACACTTCCCAGGAGTGTGAACATATATAGCACAGCCTCTCAGAGATGCCCAGTCCTTATCAATCTCCAGTTATTTGCATCTCATACCAAGGCCAAAGGAATGTTATTCCCTAGCTTCACAAACACAGCCCACTGTAGCTGCCTACTTTAAAGATTCAAGGGTTTTCACTCTGTGTTCTGTGCCTACATGCTGGCATTCACCATCACAGACTTTGCAACCCAATCTCTCCCTATACCATGACCCCTTTCATGACTGTACTCTCAAGAAACTTAAATTAAATTCTAAGCTGAAGTAATGACTTCTGTGCCAGCTTAATTTACCAAAAGGCTAATCAGACAACAATTGAATAGACATATTGCTGCAGAGTCCCTTGGAGTTCCATCTGAACAGGTTACCTGTGATGGTTAAGCCACAGACTCCAGGGTGAGAAGCAATGGAATCCTTTATTATTAGAAAATGCTCCCTTTTATACTTTTACAGTGAGAACTGAGAATAAGCAACTGGGATACAGATAGTGTAAACAGCACTCACACCTGCTCCTTGGGACATACACAGACCATGGGTTCCCAGGACGTAGCCAATCACACACCAAGAACACGATAAACACTGTTCTGATTTTTGTCAACATTCACAGTGCTGCTCACAGAAAGCCCTGGCCCTTAAATGGTCTTACATTGTTTTGTCTACTTCTTTACAGATGGAGGAGGCCTCTTTTCTTTTCCCATGGCTAATCTCCACAGTTACCATCATCACTGCTACTTCTTTTTCCTCCTAATAGAGCCGCTGAAAATTATTGCAGGAATTATGTGCCGTTCTCTGATAGCTCAGTTTCCTCGTTTGGAAACTTTACATCTTTTCTGAAGACAGCTTCTGGATCTTTCTCTCCAAACCTGGATGGACTTTATTTGAACGAGAAGGAAAAAAAATGTTTTTAAAAGCACAGTAACAATGACTCCTCCCCTCTATTCAAATTTCTCAGCTCTCAAAGCTTTGAATATACTTTAGAATGGGCAGTAACCTTTTAAAATTAGTTCTGACTTCTCTTCCCATGCAGCAAAAATTACCTAAGGGATCCTTACTTCAGGATTAACTAAATTGTACCTGTTAATGTGCTGTAAGGCACATACATCATAGGCTAGTGAATTTGCTCTGTTTTCTGATCTGGATAATGACTAGATCTTGTATGACTATTCTCAACACTGTCTAAATGTCTAATATTACAAATAATAAGGACATTAATTTCTGTTACATAACTGGGAAAGAATCACAACCATGGGAGCTAAATGCTCAGTGGCAATTATATATCCAATAATAAAAGAAGTCAAATAACACAAGAAACTAATTCCCAGAAGCTTAGAAAAGTCTTTATTTACACAGGATTTTTACCATTATTGTGTTCTTGCATAGCTAAGTACAATTTCAGGCATGCATTATGTTGAAACAAGGTGTTGATTGCAAGATATCTTCTGGTTACAGTGTTCTTAATTCAAAATTTTTCTTAGATTGATTTACAAAAAAAACCCCTGGAAAACCTTGTGACCCACTACCAGCAGCTCTGTACAGCCAATTCATGGAAATATTAACTTATAAAGTGCCTATTCGTTTACTCCAGGTCCTCAGCATACCTATAGGATTCCTGGCTGAGATAAGGTTAAGGATTAAAAATGCTAGGTATCGAATAATTCATGCTGCAAGCTTTCACCTTGGCCACTGCATGATATCCAGCCCAAAATACTGTAGGGGAGGACATTACCATTATTACTGCTTGGTAACATCCATAAAGGGTAAACCAGGTGGAAGGCACAAGGCATGTCTCATGGTGGCCTTTCAGCACTGAATTTGCTCCAGAAAGCAGTACTCCTGGATCTATAGCAAGGAAAACACCAGCAAGGTGGCCTTGAGGTGTCTTAAGAAGGCAGAAGACCTGCACCATCTAGAGACTTATTTCAAGGTGAAGCTTGGGAATTACATGAGGAAGGGTCACTTATTCATAGCTCTTCCCAAAGGGTGCCACAAAAGAGGTCTTTCAAATCAGCTTCAATCAACTGTGAACAGTGGTTTCCTCTGCAAAAAGCCTGGCTCCCACATTTTCACACCACATTCTGTAACTAGAATCTATATTGAGTTCATTTTTGCCTTCAGATTACAGAGTATTTAGCCATCTGCGACATGGTTACACCAGCTACCAGATTCCCTTTTCTGCTATGAATGCTGACAATTCAATAAAGCCTAATTGACAACATTTTTAAAAGGACCCAGATTAAGAATAATTAGCACACAAATGAGTAACGTTCAAGATTCCAGTGATGTAGTGATTCAGAGATGCCCAGTCCTTATCAATCTCCAGTTATTTGCATCTCATACCAAGGCCAAAGGAATGTTATTCCCTAGCTTCACAAACACAGCCCACTGTAGCTGCCTACTTTAAAGATTCAAGGGTTTTCACTCTGTGTTCTGTGCCTACATGCTGGCATTCACCATCACAGACTTTGCAACCCAATCTCTCCCTATACCATGACCCCTTTCATGACTGTACTCTCAAGAAACTTAAATTAAATTCTAAGCTGAAGTAATGACTTCTGTGCCAGCTTAATTTACCAAAAGGCTAATCAGACAACAATTGAATAGACATATTGCTGCAGAGTCCCTTGGAGTTCCATCTGAACAGGTTACCTGTGATGGTTAAGCCACAGACTCCAGGGTGAGAAGCAATGGAATCCTTTATTATTAGAAAATGCTCCCTTTTATACTTTTACAGTGAGAACTGAGAATAAGCAACTGGGATACAGATAGTGTAAACAGCACTCACACCTGCTCCTTGGGACATACACAGACCATGGGTTCCCAGGACGTAGCCAATCACACACCAAGAACACGATAAACACTGTTCTGATTTTTGTCAACATTCACAGTGCTGCTCACAGAAAGCCCTGGCCCTTAAATGGTCTTACATTGTTTTGTCTACTTCTTTACAGATGGAGGAGGCCTCTTTTCTTTTCCCATGGCTAATCTCCACAGTTACCATCATCACTGCTACTTCTTTTTCCTCCTAATAGAGCCGCTGAAAATTATTGCAGGAATTATGTGCCGTTCTCTGATAGCTCAGTTTCCTCGTTTGGAAACTTTACATCTTTTCTGAAGACAGCTTCTGGATCTTTCTCTCCAAACCTGGATGGACTTTATTTGAACGAGAAGGAAAAAAAATGTTTTTAAAAGCACAGTAACAATGACTCCTCCCCTCTATTCAAATTTCTCAGCTCTCAAAGCTTTGAATATACTTTAGAATGGGCAGTAACCTTTTAAAATTAGTTCTGACTTCTCTTCCCATGCAGCAAAAATTACCTAAGGGATCCTTACTTCAGGATTAACTAAATTGTACCTGTTAATGTGCTGTAAGGCACATACATCATAGGCTAGTGAATTTGCTCTGTTTTCTGATCTGGATAATGACTAGATCTTGTATGACTATTCTCAACACTGTCTAAATGTCTAATATTACAAATAATAAGGACATTAATTTCTGTTACATAACTGGGAAAGAATCACAACCATGGGAGCTAAATGCTCAGTGGCAATTATATATCCAATAATAAAAGAAGTCAAATAACACAAGAAACTAATTCCCAGAAGCTTAGAAAAGTCTTTATTTACACAGGATTTTTACCATTATTGTGTTCTTGCATAGCTAAGTACAATTTCAGGCATGCATTATGTTGAAACAAGGTGTTGATTGCAAGATATCTTCTGGTTACAGTGTTCTTAATTCAAAATTTTTCTTAGATTGATTTACAAAAAAAACCCCTGGAAAACCTTGTGACCCACTACCAGCAGCTCTGTACAGCCAATTCATGGAAATATTAACTTATAAAGTGCCTATTCGTTTACTCCAGGTCCTCAGCATACCTATAGGATTCCTGGCTGAGATAAGGTTAAGGATTAAAAATGCTAGGTATCGAATAATTCATGCTGCAAGCTTTCACCTTGGCCACTGCATGATATCCAGCCCAAAATACTGTAGGGGAGGACATTACCATTATTACTGCTTGGTAACATCCATAAAGGGTAAACCAGGTGGAAGGCACAAGGCATGTCTCATGGTGGCCTTTCAGCACTGAATTTGCTCCAGAAAGCAGTACTCCTGGATCTATAGCAAGGAAAACACCAGCAAGGTGGCCTTGAGGTGTCTTAAGAAGGCAGAAGACCTGCACCATCTAGAGACTTATTTCAAGGTGAAGCTTGGGAATTACATGAGGAAGGGTCACTTATTCATAGCTCTTCCCAAAGGGTGCCACAAAAGAGGTCTTTCAAATCAGCTTCAATCAACTGTGAACAGTGGTTTCCTCTGCAAAAAGCCTGGCTCCCACATTTTCACACCACATTCTGTAACTAGAATCTATATTGAGTTCATTTTTGCCTTCAGATTACAGAGTATTTAGCCATCTGCGACATGGTTACACCAGCTACCAGATTCCCTTTTCTGCTATGAATGCTGACAATTCAATAAAGCCTAATTGACAACATTTTTAAAAGGACCCAGATTAAGAATAATTAGCACACAAATGAGTAACGTTCAAGATTCCAGTGATGTAGTGATTTGATCAAATTCAGCATACCTTAGGGGAGACTTAGTGAGCAGCAGTATAAATAATGATCAGATTTATTGCAAGAAAAACACAAAGCATATATTTTATATATATATATTCTCACATTCCCTATTATTTGAAGAGTAGCCTCAGGGGGGAAAAAAAAATAATATATATATATATATATAGTGAGGAAACTGAGAAATTCTTTAATTAATCATGATTTAGAAACTAAAGAAAACATACACACAGCTAAGTGTCAGGGCAGACAAGAGTGATGTAGTACTGAAGGAAAGAGCTAAGTCATGTATATAGAAACTCTATGCTTAGAAAGAGGTACTTACCAGGAATCTCCTGTGGGGACATCTCCGTGTCTGTACACACACTCAGACACACATACACCATTAATGACATATTCCTGTGGAGAGATCTGGGTATTTAGGCAGAAAAGGAGGCTAATGTAGCTACCTACATTGAGGACCAGAAAGAAAAAAGGAGCACTAATGAGTCCATGATGGCATCCTTTCTCAGATGTGACAGATCTTAGCATACCTTAAACACAGGTACTGAGAATATTTAACTAGAAGAGCAATGAAATAATTCCATCCTGGTGGATGTTTGCTTTGACATTGGGTGAGAAATGCACAGCACGAAGGTGCCATGCAGGCAGTGCACACTTGCCTTCTGGTAGTGCAGCCAGAAGTACCCTGTGTTTTACCTTACCAGAAATGGACTTTTTCCACCATGGAGCTTGACAACACTGCCAGCATGGTGCAAATATATGTCCCTGTGCCTCTCTGGAGCTCTTGGACCCTATGCTCTGCAACACAATGAAAACATAGTCTGCCTCTTCCCCTCCAGTACTGCAGGACTGCAGGGCAAGAAGAGGACCACTGTGACTTCCACCACCACTCCCATCACAGCCATGCAGCACAAGGAGGATCCAGCACATACCAAACAGGAAGACAGAACACATAAGTATCACAAGGCAAGGAGCTGTCAGTGTGCTGGCCCCAAAATAGAAGTGCTACTTGAAGTGTTAATACAGACCTTACTGTCAGATTTCTCAGGGTTTGTCCTCAACACCAGTGGACTACACCATGACAACATCCCAGGTGGGGTGTGGAAGAGGGAGGGTTACACCTCTTTTAACACCAGTGGTGCTCTCTTCTATCCCTCCAGTTGCAGTAATTGATGAGGGAATAAACAGGAAGAGCCAGCAGATCGAAACCTGGCTCCAAGATTGTTCTTACTGGCAGGAATTTGGGTTCTTTGATCATGAGTTGATTTAGATGACACCAGGCCTTCTGGCAACAGATGGGGTACACTTGTATCAAAGAGGAAGAGGATCCTGGAGCAAGAGCTAGCAGGGCTCATTGAGAGGGCTTTAAACTAGATTTGAAAGGGGAAGAGGATGGAGATTTATTTGGCAAAAAAAAGATGCAAGGGTCACTGGTCAGTCATGGAAGTGCCTGAGAACATCCAGTTAGGAATTAGGACTTCTCACAAAATGGTGGTGGGACCATCAGCCCAACAGAAGTGCATCTGTATGATTTAGAATATATTAATTCTATATTAATTATATTTATTAGACATTGGAATGGACTTTCCAGGGAAGTGGTGGAGGCACTGTCTCTGGATGTGTTCAGGGAAAGGCTGGATGTGGCACTCAGTGCCATGGTCTAGCCCATGTGGTGGTGTTAGTCATAGGCTGGACTTGATGATCTTAAAGGTCTTTTCCAGCCTTGGTAATTCTGTGATTCTGTGAATGCATGCAGCATGGCAAAAAAAAAAAAAAAATAAAAATTAAAAAGAGGAACTGGAAGCCATTGTGCAGCAGGAAAACTATGATATCGTTGCCATCACAGAAACATAGTGGGACAACTCATATGACTTGAATGCTGCAATCAATGTCTACAAGCTCTTCAGAAGTGATAGGCAAGGAAGGAAAGGTGATGGGATTGCCCTGTATGCTAGGGAGTGCTACGGGTGCCTGGAAGTTACTGATGGCAACAACAGTATTGAATATTTATGGTAAGAATGAGGCGAAAGGCCAACAAAGCAGACATATTTGTGGGAGTCTGTTATAGACCACTCAACCAGCAGGAAGAGACAGACAAAATATTCTATACACAACTAAGAGAAATCTCTCAATCTTGCCCTTGTCCTCATCAGGGACTTCAACTTCCCAGATGTCAGCTGCAAACATAACACAGCACAAGGGAACAGTGCCAGAAGTTCATACAGTGTGTGCAGGATAAATTCCTGACACATCTGGTGAGAGAGCAGACTAGGAAAGGCACTCTGCTGGACCTGTTGTTGGTCAACACAGATGGACTTGTGGAGGATGTAACAGCTGGAGACCATCTTGGGTATAGTGACCATGAAATGACAGAGTTCTCTGTTCTTGAAGAAGTAAGGAGAGGGGTCAAGAGAACTGCCACCTTGGACTTCTGGAGGGCACACTTTGGCCTGTTTCAGAGACTGATTGACAGAGACTCTTGAGTGGCAGTCCTGAAGGGCAAAGGAATCCAGGAAGGCTGGACACTCTTCAGAAGGAAATCTTAAAGGCACAGGAACAGGCCATGCCTGTGTGCCAAAAGATGAGCTGGCGGGGAAGAAGAATGGCCTGCCTGTATAGAAAGATCCTGTTGCTACTCAGGGAAAAAGGGAGATTTTATGGCCTTTGGAAAAAGGGGCTGGCCACTCAGGACTACAAAGATGTTGTGAAGCTGTGCAGGAAGGGAATCAGAAGGGCCAAAACACAGCTTCAAATAATTTGACTTTAGATAACAAGAAATGTTTCTACAAATGTATTAGCAACAAAGGACAGACTAAGGAAAATCTCTGTCCTTTACTGGATGCAGGAGGAAACAGTGATCAAGGATGAGGAGAAGGCTGAGGTATTTAATGCCTTCTTTGTCTCAGTCTTTAGTAGTACAACCAGTTGTTTGCTGTTTACCCAGCTCCCTGAGCTGGAAGACAGGGATGGGAGCTGAATGAAGCCCCCATGATCAAAGAGGAGTTGGTTAGTGACCTGCTGCAGCACTTAGACACACAGATCTATGGAGTCAGAGGGGATCCAACCAAGGGCACTTTCTATCATCTACCATCAGTCCTGGCTACATCAGGAGGCCCCAGTAGACTGGAAACTGGCAAATGTGAGGTGCATGTATGAGAAGAGCTGGAAAGAGGTGCCAGTGAACTACAGGCCTGTCCTTGGTGCCGGGGAAGATTATGGAGCAGATAATCTTGAGTGCCATTAAGCAGCACATGCAGGACAACCAGGACAACCAGATCATCAGGACCAATCAGCATGAAAGGTTCATGAAAGGCAGGCCCTGATGACTAACTAATCTCCTTCTATGCCAAGGTGACCTGCTTAGTGGATGAAGGAAAGGCTGTGGATGTTGTTTCCCTGGACTTAAGTAAAGCCTTTGACACTGTTCCTCACAGTGTTCTCCTGGAGAAACTAGCTGCTCATGGCTTGGATGGGTATATGATTCACTGAGTAAAACAATGGCTAGATGGCCAGGCCCAGAGTGTTGTGGTGAATGGAGTTGAACCCAGTGGGTGGCTGATCACAAGTGGTGTTCCCCAGGGCTCAGTGCTGGGGCCAGTTCTGTCTAATTTCTTTATCAATGATCTGGGTGAGGGAATCGAGTGCTCCTTCAGGAAGTTTGCAGATGACACCAAATTGGGAGGAAGTGTTGATCTGCCTGAAGGTAGGAGGGCTCTACAGAGGAACCTGGACAGGCTGAATTCATGGGCCAAGGCAAATTCTATGAGGTTCAGCAAGATCAAGTGTTGGGTCCTGCACTTGGGTCTCAACAATCCCATGCAACACTACAGGCTTGGGGCAGAATGGCTGGAAAGCTGCCCAGAGGAAAAGGCACTGGGGGTGTTGAATGACAGCCAGTTGAGTATGAGCCAGCAGTGTGCCCAGGTGTTCAAGAAGATGAACAGCATACGGGATTGTATGAGGAACAGTATGGCCAGCAGGACTGGGGAAGTGTCCCTGTACTCAGCACTCACTGGTGAGGCAACACCTTGAGTACTATGTTCAGTTCTGGGTCCTTCACTACAAGAGAGGTGCTGAGATGTTGAAGTGAGTCCAGAGAAGGGCAATGAGACTGGTGAAGGGTCTGAAGAACAAGTCTTGTGAGGAGTGTACGAGGGAAGTGGGCTTGTTTAGTCTGGAGAAAAGGAGGCTGATGAAGACCTTATTGCTCACTAGAACTACCTGAAAGGAGGTTGAAGTGAGTGGAAGTTGGTCTCTTCTCCCTAGTCACATGTAACAAGACAAGAGGAAATGGCCTCAAGTTGTACCAGAGGAGGTTAAGATCAGATATTAGAAGAAACTTCTTCTCGGAAAGAGCATTTAGACATGGGAAGAGGCTGCCCAGGGAGGCAGTTGAATCTCTGGAGGCGTTTAAAAGATGTTTATATTTGATGCTTAGGAACACAGTTTAAGCACTAGGTTTGGTAGATTTAGGTTAATGGTTGGTAGAGTTAGGTTAGGGTTTGATCTTAAAGATCTTTTCCAACCAGAATGATTCTGTGATTCTATGATTTACAGAAGGAGGCTGCTACATCAGACAGATTCAGAGAATTGTCTGAAGTGGGAGTGTTAGCCCACAAAACTGTTGACTCCACATTATGTTGCAGCTTTACAACTCTCATTATTTAGTCTTATGCTGAAAATTCAGCCACATTATTAATGTAATTTATTTCAAAAAACACCAGCTGGTCTTGATAAACTTCTCATTAAAATATATCACCGTGATAGTGTATATATACACATATATATTTATATCACAGGTGGGCTGTACCTCTCAACAAAGAAAGTCTGCTCTTACTGATACAGTCAGTTCAGTGGATGTACTTGAGCTAAGTTGTACTGGCAAGCAAGTCATAACTGGGCTGCTGCATGTACACTGGTGTTGCATTTTTTCCATGCACAGCCCTGCTGCATCTGGATGAGTGTCTCACCTTGTTGCTTGTGTTGCAGTAACTGGATCCACTGTGGAAAGCCCAGAAATCTACAGGAGGTACTGTCTGTCCCTTCAGGACTTTGGGAAGGAGATGAGAAAAGCACTGGAAATGGGCAGAGAGACACCATGTTCCACTTGCAAGGTGGCTGTACTCATACAGGCTCTCCTATGTGTTCCTCCTTGGCATAACAGAGCTCAGCCTCAAGGCTTGGGGCTGAGAAACTCAAGTAGCTTCAGCAAGAGAATTTCAGAGATTTCAGAAATGGACTTAACCTCTTCTGCCCAAAGCTGGAGATAAGAAGAGATCCTTGATCTTAGCCAACATCACCCCTAAAATCTAAGATCTTTGCAGTGTAGTACCTACAACAGGGATCTCTATGCTGGATGTGCTCTGTGAGGAGGACCTGATCAGATTACTTCCTAGAGGTTACTACTTCCTACCTAAATTATTCTGAGAATCCAACTTGCATTTTATAAAATACAGAAATTTGCTCAAGAATTGTACTAGTTTTGAACTGTAGGGATTGGTTTGGTTTTGCTTTGTTTTGTTTTCTCTCATGAGCCAGCCTCTGTCCTTGGTATTTTTAGCATGGAATTGACTGTATATATGTTCCAGATAGGGGAAAATGTCTTCCAATGAGATGTCTCTAGTTGGTTGAGGTGGAAAGCAAGGACAACCTTGTCTCATAGAGGGGGAAAAATGCATTATTTTTTGGCAGCATTTCAGATAAGATTTTTTATTTAGTTAGGTTTTTTGCTCTTCTGTATAGTCTCCTACTGTCAAGCCTACTAAGCAGGCATGCTTACTGAAATCTGCCAATTTAGTCCAGCCTATATTTAGATCCAGGAAGTTTTATTTTACTTTATCTTTGATAATATCTTTTGCAAGGGATAAGAAGAAACAATCTTCGTTCCACACTACCACAAATCTTTCATTTGTGGTAGCTAATGAAAGTTTAAAATCTATTAGACTACAGAAAGCAGGGGTAAAAGTAGCTGTAAATATGGTCCAACCTCCTATCTGGCAAGTTAATAACAGTATTACCAGTGACCTCCCAAAACCTTCTAGCCCAAAATTCCCTCTTAAAAGTTATATGCTGCAGACCTCATTATAAATGTGAGTAGCACTATATCTTTCTACCAGCCAAAGTACACTACACAGAGGGGTCACTATTCCGAATTTATTTTTCTATGTAACATCAGTAAAGTCTCAAAATAGTCTTTAATTGAGACTTAACTGGTACATAAGGTCTTGCTAACACTTTAATAGAGCCTGGGGGCTCTGTTTTGACAAACTTAATTGCAAAGGAGACTGTTAAATCTCAGGTAAAACATGGATGCTAAAAGCATATGTAAATAAGAACAGGACCAGAGCAAAATATAGAAAAGAGAGGTCAGTAACATTATTAACCTTGGCATATAGACATCCATGAAACACAGCATCACATTAATGTAGCCTTATCACCATGTATGAATTTGACTTAAGCTAGCTTGTGTGCCTTCAGATGCACAGGAACACAATGCAGACTAACCAGCTCCCAAGGAATTGAGAGCTGACCCTGTTCAAAGGCAGTTATCTAGCAGCTGGTTTACCTGTAGAATCTTCCTTCTCAAAATATGTAAATTTCTTTTCTTATGTCCCCAGATACTAGAGGAAGTCCAAGTCCCAAACCTAGAAGCAGATAATCATCTCACCACCAGCTGTTCAAAATCTAATGTCCTTGGTACCTGTATCAGAAAGGGCTCCATAGAGATGCAAAAGGAGGAACCCAGTTTCACAGCAAACCCAGAAATTATTTACTTACAGCCATGGCTTTATAGCCTTGAAAAAGGGTTTCCCAATTTGGTTTTACACAGGTGTCATCACAAAGACAAGTACATCAAGGAGAACACATTCTGCTCTTTTAGTAGCGCTTTGAGATAGCATCCCCTGCAATGCAGTGTGCAAATCCTGCAGTGGAATCTGTTAGATAGTTTAGATCAGTCACTTAAAACTATGGTTTTTCTCATCATAGTCTTCACACAAATCAACACTTGAGGACCAAGATTTCTGGCCTCACAGCTCTAAAAGAAGCTCTCACTTCTCACTACGTATTTCAAGGATACTTTTTCAGATGTGTGTGGCTCATACAGAAAATACAAGAAGATACCAAGAATTTGCTGCATTCTATCTAGGATGGTACCATAAATTACACACCAGCTCGAAATCATGCCAATAAAATCTCAGAAAGTACTACCCAGTTTGTCCCATGTTTATCATTAGAAGGGACCAGTCATGTTTATGTAGCTTCATTCTCAAACTCTGCAGCATCTTCATCAAAAATACAAAGAGAAAAATAACAAAACATTTTTTACAGCAGCTTACAGCATATGCTTTCAAGAAGGCATTTGGGTCTTGCTTTTACGCAGTTGTAGGGCCAGCCCAGAAAAAAACACATTCTGAATTTCATGTTTGGATAAAAGCTAGCCCTGTCTAGCTCTGTAAACTTTCATAGAAGTATGGAATGACTAGTGACTTCTCCTCGTCTTTCAAGGCAAAGACAGGTAAAAAGGAGAGTAGAAGATCATATGATAAGTGTACATGAATTTTAAATGGGGTTTTCAGGGGAAAGGTGGGAGTTTTGAAGGAAAATATGTCTGTGATTCTATGTCTGTATGTGTATGCATGCAATTCTTGCATATCTTGTTCATGTAAGTTTCTTTCTTGACTGAGGTTTATGAATTACTGTAGAAATGTAAAAGTAGAAGTGCTCTCAAGAGGACATCTGTTCCACATCACTGACAGATGTCTGTCTGACCCATTTTCAGGTTTTGAAACAAGGTTTTCTGAATATCCTTCAAAACCCTGTTCTGATGCTGTACCATCCCCATAGCCAGAACATCTATCTGAATTCTGTCTAATCTGAGTATCCCTTGTTTCATCTTTGTCTACTATTTTTAGACAAGGAGAGTAGGTAAGTGTCCTTTTCTTTGTAACATCTTTAACAACATTTTGCATACTTTATATGTATGATGCCTCTTTTCTAGAGAAAAACCTCAGTTAATGCAGCTTTTCCTCATAGATGTTTTCTAAGCTTTGTTCTGTCTCCTTTCAAAAAGAGAATGATTTCCAAATTGTCTGTACTCTAAAATATTCTCACCACAGTTGGGCACAGACACAGTATTCCCAGGTCAGACATCACTACCCAGGGCAGAACTAGATAATTCCCAGCTATTCCCAGCATTCCAATTAATGCATACCATCATGGAACTTACTCTTCACACATCTTCACATTTATGGATTCTGGGGGTTTTGTACTCTGTATTAAGCCTCTTTTCTGAAAACTGTTCCCAGACTAGCTGTTTTCCATTTAATATTTCTGTAGTTGATTTTTCCTCCCTCAAAAGTGGTACTTTGTGTTTGTCTTTATTGAATTTCATCCTATTGATTTCAGATCCTTTCTTCAATTTATCAAGCTTGTTCTGTATTCAGATCCTGTTCTCTGAAGTGTTTGCAGTTCCTTCTAGTTCGGTATATGCAATTTTAAAAAGTTTTCTACATATTCTATCATCAGAACTGAAAATATTGAGTAAGACCAAACCTAAGACAGATCTCTGTAGTATCTTATTTGATACATTTTCCCAGTGTAACAACAGACTATTGATAACTGCTTTGCCGATAAGCCAAATTTTTCAAACAGTTTTGCACCCATTATGTAATAACTTCATCAAAACCATATTTCTCCAGTTTACTTATGAAAATGTCATGTGCATGTGTGTCAAAAGCCTTGCTAAAGTCAAGATCTTATCACATCTGCCTCTTTCCCTTTATCCACTGGGCCAGTTACCCTGTCAAAGAAGGAAATGAGATTGCTTTGATGTGATTTGTTCTTGACAAACCCATGCTGGCTGTTTCTTATCACCTTATTTTCCTCTAGGTGTTTACAAATTGATTGTTCAATAATTTACTTCTGTATTTTTCTCAGTATCAAAGTCAACCTGACTGGCCTGTAATTCCCTGGGTCTTCCTATTTGCCCTTTTTAAAGACAGGTACTATGTTTGCCTTTTTCCCATCCTCTGGGAGCTCACCCATCCTCCATGAGCTCTGAGATAATTGCTAATAGTTCAGAGATCACTTCAACTAGTTCCTGAAGTACTCCAGGGTGAATTTCATCAGGCCCTGATGACTTGAATATATCTAACTTATCTGAATATTCTTTAACCTGTGCACCATTTTCCTGTAAATTAAACAACTTCCTTCCCAGCCTGTGTTATACAATTTTAATGCTCAAAGACAGTATTTCTAATACTGTAGTTTTAATTTATTTTGATGGGTAAAGCTGTTACCCATCACTCTAGAATGTCAGTACAGAAGAGTGGCTATACCCACTAAAAGGTTTATGCCAGGTGAAAAAGCATTCCTAAAGTCAAATATAAGATGTTTCAATAAGTGTGTGCTATTCTGCCTCTGAAGGTCAGACACTCTGTGGATGGTGGCCAGCACAAAACCCAGTTAGACATCACCCTCTTTAGGGTGTTTTAGGCTGCTTAAGGGCAAGCCCAAGGCAGGTCTAGTTGCAGCAGATCAGAATTCCAGCAGATATTTTTTGATTAATCTAATTAAATCCAGACATTAGCCATTTCTCCACCTACTTTTCCCAAGCCCAAAGGTGTGCACAAAACGTGCAACACACTTAGACAATCAAGCTTCATATAAAATGCAGCAAGGCCACCCAGGAGGAGATAAAAATATATTGACCTAGAATTATACCTATGGGGCTCTACTGGTTCTTTTCCTAAAATAAGGTTTCTTCAGGCTAGGTATAGCTACAGAATGACCCTTACCTGCTGTCTTTCTGTTTTACCAGCTCTGCTCCTGTTTACAAAGCAGTCCTTACCTCTGTCTCTCAAGTGCACACTTGACATACTTGCTGTACTTGCAATTAGGGCAGAAGAAGCCCATTGTTTGTGCTTCTCCCTCTGTCTTTCCTACAAAAGTATTTCTCACTGGGGACCTAAAGGACAAAATATTGATTTTTTTTCTTTTTCTCTCTTTTTTTTTTTCTTTCTAAATAGCTTGTTCGTTTTTATTATGTTATCCTGGTGATTTTAATTTCTTACTGCCTACTTTGATGTAGCAACCTAAAGACAGTCAAAGATGAAGTTCTAACCCTAAGGCCTTGAAACAAAAGATACAGTAGCTTCTCTTTGTCCCTCAGAAACAGAAATAAAATGGCTTAGTTGAAAGAAATCCACAGTAAGGAGGGTGTGAAGAAACCTTTCCATTTCTTTACCTGTCGATTAACACAAAGGATGCACTTTGGACACTGGAACGGCCTTTCTCACAAGCAGAAATTTATCTTTCAAACCATCCATAGGCTATGAAATTATCCTGACTCTGATCCCACAGTGAGCTTTGTGGCAGTCAATGCTGTGCATGCCAGGGGGAGCCTCAGGGAAGCCACCATGAAGCCGCATGAGCATAAAATCACCATAAAGCTGGACAAAGCAAATGAAGGAACTTGACCAAATAATTTCACAAGCATGCAAGCATATAATCCATAAATCAAGTGGGGATTCCTTGAAAAATGTGATTGTCCCACTTCTTTTATACTCAAGGAAAGCATGACTAAGTTAAAAGCTTCTGAATGAAAAATATTACAAGTTACTTCATTTCAAGAAAGAAGTTAGGGGGGAAAACTTTTCTGAGATCAAAATCTGCAGAGGTAACACTGGTGCCACTCGTAAGCTCTGCCTGTACTTCAGCCTGTCATCATGAAGCAGGTCAGACCTGAACTCAGGCAGTCTCCAGACCACTCCACACAAAGCAAGAGCCAGCAGGTGCAGACTCTGACCCAAGATGGAGATCCCATGGCCTCTCTGGGCAGCCATTCCTTCATCAGGACACTGTCCCAGGGACCAAATTTACCATCTTTGTCCCAGGGCAGCATTCCCTCTTGCAAGCTGTGTCACCTCACCCTGTCAGTGTGTGGTTCTTAGGAGACCCTGGCTGCAAGTCTTTCTTGCCCATTCAGCTTTCTCCACATCCAGCCTGGCCCAGTGCATGTGTCTGTCCCACCCCTGGCAAAGAAGTTTGCAATTGCCTTTGCTGAATTTCATGAGGTTTCCACCAGCCCGTTTCTTCAGCTGTCACTTGACATCCTTCAGAGAGACAAAAATGGAAGATGAGATACCTGGGGCCAATATCCCATAAAAAGACAACAAGGCAGCAAATGGGCAGGATAATAAGGTAAGTGCCAATGGATGATTCAGAAACTTGTGAAGATCTAGTACAGAATGCAGTGACATAAAACTGACAGAGCTTCAGTCTTGCCAGTCCCTGACATGACACAACCAGGGCCACTGACAGTAACAAGAGCTTTTGCAAGGAATCTTGGCAGGGAGAAAACAACTTTAATGCTGTTAAACTCTTCTCCCATTCTCACAATAATCCGTCCAGCCTAGGACTTACTCTTACAAATAAGAAAGCCTGAAGGAGCACTCTTAAAAATGTAATGGTGCTGTAGAGAAAGGTCTTATTTTTCTTAGCTGTAAGCCACATCTATTCCAGAAAGGAATAAACCTCCAAAATGTTAATTGCAGACAAATTTCACAAACATAAACTGACAGTAAGCTCAGAAGGTGCTTTTTCAAGAGGGAAAATGTGATGGGCAGGAGCAGACAAGCACATTATATCTGGACTCATATTTAAGGTTCTTTTTCATTTATGAAGAGTGAGTCTTGGAAGCTGAGATGCAGTTCAGGCCAAACACAGATCCAGCAGGACTGAGAATGGGGGAAAATAAAGCAATTAAATTCAACTTCAGCACAGACCAGTGATAAATATAATGATTTACACGCTCTAGAAGCAGAGAGATCAAGCTTATTGCAACACACAAAAAAGCACAATTCAACAAAAATATGCTCACCATAAAAACAGATAAGCTGCTTTCTAGCATGAGCTGCAAAAAGAAGCTTCTATTACTGTTGCTGAAATAAAAGCACAAGCAATCCACAGCCTTTAAAATCATTCTGTCAGCTTTCTGTGACCAGAGCAGGCTCACTGTTTTCTGAAGCAATGAGACAGTAGGTTATAACAAGATACTTCTGGCCTTTACTTTCAAGCACCTGCACCTCACCTTCTTCTCTGTAACTTGTAATGCACTCTGTGAAGACAAAGATCACAGAAAACCTAAAAATACACATCAACAGCAGATGTGCCCTATGCTATTGGCAGAGGCAACTCCACCAATGTCACTGTGTTGCCAAGTTTTGATTTGGTTCCAGAGGTGAAGCCCTACTTTCCTTGCCTTGATCAAGAACTATCAAAAACTGGTCATCCTCAGCACATGCTGACTAACATCTTCTTCTTCAGTAACGTAGAATAAGGTGGCAGAGAGAAGAAAGCATCAGTCTCATGCATGTTTGCCCTAGGTACACTTTAAAAGCACCTAACCCTTTTGCTAGTTCGGCTAGTGTTTTCCTCTTGCAGTAGTGTTGCCTCCAAAAAGGTGCCTCCAAGAGGTGTGTTGAATATGCAGCTGCACACTGGAGAGTTAAAGGGTGCTTTTCACTGTCTGCAGTGACATACTTCAAATGGGATGTGATAGTCAGGGTCTCACTTCTTAGTATGTTGGACATGCTATGTAAGCATATATACATTGGCACGTTTCTGAAGTTTCCCTGCCAAGCTGAAAGCCAAGAGAGATCTTATGAGATCAGATGTCTTTGGTGCTCTGTAACAAGATTCTTCTCTTTAATTTGGCCTGGAATGAGACCTGAACAGGTTTTGCCCCTGCTTATGCAGGATACATCTCTTCCCCTAATTCACTAGAATTTTTATCAACTTCAGTTCAGCTGCTGTGTTGAGACCTCTGAGGTGGCAGATTTTGTTTGCTTAACAACTTCATTTTATTCAGAGAGAACGAGCAAAACCTAATGAAATTATTTATATGTGGGTAATTTTCTCAAAAATATATTTAAAGGTATATCTTTCAATATGTTTCTTAGTCATGGTCTGTAAATCTGCCCATGAACAAGCCTACCTGAGAGAGTATGGACCAAAAGGAAGGTCCAGTTTGCTATCCACCTCTGAAGGAATGATTATCTCAGTTAGATAAAAGTGAGGATCAAGAATATGCATTTTGCATAGAAATATCGTATCAGTAATATAAAAATTCTGAGTTTATTCCAGAGAGTCAAATAATAAAAGCTGTCCTGAACAATTCAGTGGCTGGCTGGAGAACCAAACTCACTCCTTCCTCCAGTTTCTCTGACTCTGGCAAGGAGCATGCCTTTCTTTGGTCAGAGGAAATGCAAGTTTGGCAGGCCAGGCAGTGATATGACCTATATCAAAATGAAAAGTTAGCAAGAATAGCTACTTACTCTTTTTATGCTGAAATTTGCCACTTGCCAAGGATTTTAGTCAGATGCTAGGCTTTTCTCCCACCGCTCCTTCATGTTTTCTAGCACTCTTCAAGCTCACTTCTTTGTTCTTTCAACATAAGAGGTGATCTGTGTTGTGCAGCCACTAAAATAAATTTACGAACTGTCTGAAAAAGCACACCAGTGCTCAAGCAGATTCTGCTTGTTTGGGTTGTTTTTAAGGGTATAACCATGGTATTGGAGAAAGCTGGTCAGGTCCCCAGCTGACATAAACCAACATTTTTCTACTGGCTTTAACACAACAGGGCTACTTCTGGTCAGCCCCTCACTGCTGTAACTTGGCTGCTGGAGAAACATCAGCAGAAGATCTGGCCTACCTATTATTTTCTGCATGCTAAATAGTAACTACCTAATTTCACTTCAGTGGAGTCAGGATAATGTTGCTTTCTTGGGGTTCCACCATAAATGAGATGCTAAGTGACTTCTAAAAATGCTGCCTGAACTGCTGTGAGACTGGATTCAAACCAATGGAGAGCTGAAAGCACCAAACTATGTCTGCAAAATGCAAGCCTGCACTTGTGCATTCAGCTGTTCTGAGGACATGCAAAAGACATGCTGTGTTTGCATACAGTTCAAATGTAGTTCTAGCATGTAAACAGTCCTTTCATGAACTGCAGCTAGCAAAGGGAAACAAAATTAGCCAAACAATTAAACCTGCTTTTGATGTTTTTCCTTTCCTCTCAGCTTCCCTTCTGTTTCTCAGCCAGGTACATGGTTCAAACCAAGATGATAAGCACACACAAAAGAGTAGAGATAAGAAGATAGATAGATAGATAGATAGATAGATAGATAGATAGATAGATAGATAGATAGATAGAACCTTCAGATTCCATTGCATTTTTCACATGAATACCAACAATGCCTGTGTCCTGCTCTGACTCAGGTAGTTATATCCTGCCTTGCTAATGACCTCCCCAGAGTTTTTCTTGGATGCAGGTTTTCTTTCTTAACTTTCAGTTCTGAACAGTCTCTTTCTTTGATGCAAAGCTCATAGCTACAATGTATCATTTGAGCACTGCCAACATAAAGTTTGCCTTTTATCTGCTCTGCTTTTTAATTGCCTCTCAGTGCCATTACATCTTTGAGGGAAATTCTGGGTAAATGGACTTAGGTGTCACTTCGCAAATTCACATTTGGTTTAAATGTGAAGTACCACCATGCTTGCACTTAAGAAATTTAATCATGGTAGGAAAAGAGGGAAGAGGTCTTACGTGATTTCTTCATCACATAAAGTAGATAATACCTATTTATCTCAGAACTACACTGTAGAGATTAGATTAGCACCTGAGGATAGTCTTAAAACACCACAAAAATATTATCTATTTTAACTCAAAGTACTACTTCCTTTTGAAGGCAATCTCATCTGCTGCTCTCTTCCACTACCACTGATTCTCTGGCACAAGTCCATTCTAACCAGGTCTGGTACAAGAATTCCTGTTAAAAAGACTTGCTAAACATGACTTGCGTTTCAGGCAACTTTTTGGCTACTCATAGTCCTGCTGAGGGATTGGAACTAGATGGTCTTTAATGTCCCTTCCAACACAAATTATTCTGTGATTCTACAATTTTTGTGGCTCTGGGATTCCTGACATGCTAAGATCCCCTTCTACAGCTTAAGGCACAGTATATGTAAACTCTTTTCATGCCATGGAAGGATCTAAGTTTGAATTATTCACATGACCTTCATAAGGTTAACCTCCTCCTATTTACTTAAACTCACACAGTGTCTGGTAGAAAGCTCTTCTATGGCAAAGAAAAACATTTCTGGATTCCACCCATCAGAGCAATGGTAGGAAAGGTGATTCTCTTCACCTTGAATTGTTTTCATTAGCTACTGTAATTCACTACTACAAGGAGAAGATACATCCAGACTTTGAGCACAGATTTCTGGAGGCCACTGTCTTGCTTGTGTCATGCCGTAAGCCAAGCAACATTGGCTTTGCAGTCTGTGATGTTATGCCACATTACTTCCAACCCCCATCCCTCTTTGATTACTTATCTTGGATGAAAAAAAAAAAAAAAAGCAAGCTACAAGTGGTGAATGACAAATAACAGATCACCCATCCAAGAGCTCTTTAAAGAAGAATCAGATAAAAAGATGGAAGTGAGCTGGATAATGTTAAGGTTCTCTTTCCTACACTGTTGTTTGATATCGGATAGAGACAAATCTGTGAGCCAAGATGTTAAAGAGAAAGAAAGGTAATGTTTTTAATGACACCCATAGACACCACTTGTGAGGCCAACTGCACATAATCTGTAGGTTTTCTGCAATAATAATGCCTTGATGGCTATGAGAAATGCTTCTTGCTACTTTAACAATGAAGACTAGAGTGACTTTTGTTCAAAACTCCACATTTTAAGAAAAATGTTGTCAAATAATCTCTTCAAAGATGGGGAAAAAAGAAAACAAAACAAAACAAAATATTTTTTTTCCCCTCCTGTTCTTTCAGTGAGTTCCGAGAATAGCTTTAGAAAACTAGCAGGCAGACCTCAGTATTTACTGCTTATATGGACAGCTCACACAGATTAGGAAGAAAACAATTCTGTCTTGTGTCACACTTGGATCCAACTGCCTAACTGCATTTTGATGATTTTATTCTCCACTTATACATTTGCAGTTGGACTCCATCAAAATCAGCATGAAAATAACCAGTGGTCTGATCTAATATGGCTAAGCTATTTCTGCAAGTTTTTGTGAGATATTTGGCCTTGTAGAGTGCTGGGATTTTAAAACTCACTGCAAGACTCAGTTCCCTTCCTAAGCACCAAGAACCCACCAAATAACAAAGAAATCCTCTTGAAGTAATGACCAGCTTGGTAACAAACTATAGTGAAGTCAGGCTGAGGAAAGGAAAGGAAAGCTGTTCCTACACACAGAGACAATTTGACAGTTAATTACTCCTCTGAGTCAGTCATGAAGTAGACTTCCTCTGATAAGAAACAAATTGCCATAGTCTCTTTTCTTTATTGTTGTTCCTTCCATAGTCTCATGACAGAGACTGCTGGGGGAGGAGAGACTGCTCTATGGTCACCATCTGCTTAAGCAAAGAGGAGAGCCCAGCACATTTAGATTTACAGGTAAATACCACACTTACATGTTTTTAAAAGTGAGTTACCGACTATCCTGAAATTATTGGACTTTCTTCAAAGAGAGCTGCTCCAAGTAGGAGAGATAGGAATGTATCTGGCTCAAGGTAAGAACAAAAATGGCAACATCCTTCAGTCACTGTTTTAACCAAATACTTTCCAGTTCTCAGTCACTGGTCTCTCAGTAGGACACAAAAACCAATCAGTGGTGGATGAGCATCATGTTGGGAATGTAAAGCACTTAATAAAAGGAAAACTAACACCTCTGAAGTGCAGAAAGACACTAACATTTGATTACCTGGCAAGGCACTCCAGGGAGAAGTACATGACCACAGAAAAAAGTTTACAAATTAAATACAGTATGATGCAAACATCCATGCAAACTGTGTAAAATGGATTTTTCCAAAATAGCATCAAACAGTGAATTTAGCAGTAACTTGCAATGACTGAGTCTCCTTTGCTTGGAGTTCTTTTTCAGCCATTTACACCTAAGAAAAACAAGTCAAAGCTTCCATCAGTTGGAGCAAGGTTGGGTTTTTTTGTCTGCTTTCTATTGCTGCAAATATAAGTACAAGATATTAGCAAATAAGTTGCAGGCAGAAAGGAGAATGGCCACCAGTTTCACTCCTTCCACACTGCAGCAAAAACACAGGGTTATAGGGACAAAAAAAGAGTATAGTTTAAAGGTCTGTTTGAAACACTGAACAAAAAAAAATGAAATCTAATGGGACTGCTCAATACATTTACTCCACATGGTCACTTGAGGCTGATTTGAGCACTGCAGACAGCAAGACATATATAGCTTTACAGCAAGGCTACTATCTTGCTAGGTAAGTCCTTCAATTTTCTGCATTGCTCCTCCTGACTCAATAGCACCAGGCAGAGATTATGATCAGAGGAGAGAGGTACACAAATAATCACAGACATTATTCAGAGCATCAGACATTTAGACCTTGAACTGATAGCCCACTAAACCCAGCAGGAGCCTTCCAATTGTTTCCAGGAGGCTTTGGATCTGCCACTAATCCATTACATTTTAGGGTGGGATTTCCTCTTTCCAGATATGCACTTAACAGATACTTTTTTCATTTCATTGCAGAAACACAGAGGAAAAACCCCTTTCAAACAGTTATGTTGAGGATGGGAGGACAGAACATGTGTCCTGAAATAATTTAAATATTACTTTCTCTCACTTTTATTTAATATAAAAGAATTTCTCCAACTCTAATACTAAAACTTGCAGTATTAAAGTGAGTGAGAAGGAAGCAAGTTTGTCCAGTAGCTGCCTGTATATCCTGCCATCACTACTGGGTACAGACCCCACCAGAAAGCCTCATTGGAGTCAAACTTCACCTAAGAATCATTCTGCCTCCTCCTGGTAGGAAAGAAGAGAGAGAAATATCTTCATCTTCATGGTTAATGAGCTGCTGAATACAACCTTTATGACTTCTGTCTTGAGGGGGAAGAAAGCCAAAAAGACCCTAAAACAATCTCTTGAGGAAGAATAGTTTTCTCCTCCTTTTTATGCAGGTTGGGCCTGCTGGATTCTCACTCCACACCCATTCACCCACTACCTTCTTGGCATACTGCAATACTGCTATGCAATTATGGAGCATTATTTATATATTCTTCACCTCCTTACATGGTCCCACAGTAGTAACCTGGCATTTCCAGATGGTGCTAAATGAGTCTGTTTCATTGAGTGAGAAACCTTAGCTCAGACACATGACAGAATATGACTAATATGAGGCACAAAGTGAGCAGGCTCTGTAAACAAAATGCAAACAGGCACATTCCCAAATACATGCTGATATGTGTATCAGAAAATACCTGCTGTAACAGCACACTGCTATTTTTTTTTTCTGCTTAACTAGCCGAAAAGAAATATTATGAGGCAGCATGAGAAAGATATTATAACTTTTCACAAGATTAAAACAGTTCAGTGCTTTAGCAAACATTTTGAATATGCTTTCCAGTGTTGGTGTTATAAAAACCCTCCAACCCGACCTAAGCCCCTATAAAAGCCAGCAGCATCCCACGCATTTACTTCTAGGAACACAGTTTAGGTCCTGTGTGTGTGAGGAATCAACATTATCTCCAAACCCATCACCAGATGTGTTTACTTACATGCTCAAGAGCAAAAGTCAAACAGGTGGAAATAGCAGCAATGTCACATTTTCAATCCAGCTCTAAAAGCAAGACCTAGGAAGCACAGATTTTCATGGATTAAGTGACAGCACATCTTCTGCATCTGCAGAAAGACATGGTGCCTTGTCTCTGAAGCTAGCAGCATGTTAAGAACCACCACCATCCCAAGTGTCATATGGGAGATACAGCCAGCTTTGCCACAAACACCAGTCTCCAAGAAGGCTGTTACAGCAGAGGCAGTCAAGTCAAGGGTGAAGTAAACAGAGGGACCCATTTGGAGATATGCAGGGAGGGATGACACGTGTGCATGTGCATGTCCAATACCAGCTGAACTACAGAGGGGTGTCAGGATGCAAAAAACACAGAGGAAACTACAGAGCAAATAGGGGAGGAGACAGGAAGAAAGGAATTTTCTCAAATGCATAAGCTACTTTATCCCAATGAATAGTTTAGCAAGACATCCCACTAGGTCAGTAGGATGGGCTGACACCAGCCACTAAATTATATGCAGACCATAGTATATCTGGGACCAGTTAATCCTTTCCATTGCAGTTAAAGCAGCTTGTCCAGGAAAAGCCTAGCAATTTAATCCTGCCTACAGAGCACTAAGGCTGTCATTTCCCACCTGTGCTACAGAACTACTAGTGTATACTCATGAGCAGTGGTCTTATTACCAAGAATATACCTAATGTGTATTTCAGTGTAACAGGAGACAAGTTACAACAGCCCTATTAAAGGAAATAGCAAAGATCACAGAATTGACACATTCTGTTTAAAGGAAGCCACACTTGCACTTGGCTGTACAACTAGAGACAAGTTTGTTACGTACCTCTTCTTTGATGAACACTCATAGTTACTAGTTTAAAACATAAGATAAAAGCCAGTCACACTTTGGCAAAGGAATAGGGGACATTATCAAATTATGAACTAGGCATATATATGTGCAAATAGATCTAGAAAAGGAAGAGTTAGATAGAATAAGCACTCAATGATATAGGACAAAGACACTTAAAGCAAGAAATAACCAACAATTTGTAACATCAAAACTAAAGCAGGTTTTAGCAGGCAAATGAAATATGAACAACAAATAAGTATGCGTAAGAAAGGAACAACCATGTTAAATATTTTGATCATTGCTACAGAATGTTTTACAATAGAACAATACAAAATTGATCAGGTCATTATTCATAAATGCTGATCATTTTGGTAGTACGTGGGGTTTGTTAGCTTAATACCAAGGATGCCAAGATGCATCTCAGCTAAACTGGTAATTTTTGTAGAATGAGCGAGGCATCAGGAATCATCCTGAGGGAACACTGAATAGTTAGCAGTAAATTTGGGCCACAGGTTTAGGTGATACAATACTTTCAGAATTTAAACATATTTATTCAATATACATGGACTATATTGAATACATTCAATATACATTTCAATATACATAGCAAGTCAAAGAAGCATTCTTGGATATTTCCACATAAAGGCTGGGTTTAGGGGAGATGGCTTATGGACTCAAAAGTAAATTATATATAGTAGTTATATGTTTTTTGGGGAAAAAAAAAAAAAAGACAATGAGACATAATAAAAAAGGAACACAGACTGGAGCATGTTAATGTCAGCAGCAGAGACAGCCTGGGAAACTATTTTAAGAGAGCAAGAGGAAAAATATTTAGAAAAGCATGAGTTGATTAAGAACAGGCAATGTGAATATCTAGAAAAGGAGATCAAGTCTCCCTTGTTGGAATTCACTAAGAGTGATGCCTCTCAGGTCCTCTCAGCATTGCACATTTAAAACAGTAAGGTCTGCTGTCAAGTCCACAGAAACTTATACACACCCTGAACCCATTTATGGCTTTTTGTGTCCTGCACAGAACTGCAGCTCGTGCAGGAAGGAAACCACACAGTAAAGATCTTGATCCTGTGGCTAGAAAATCCCCCCTGAATTAATCTCAGAGAACAAGAGGAATCTGCTTCAGAATGCCTTAATGCTCTTTGATGCACAGCCAAACAAAGATCATTCTTCTCTTCATATTTCCAGCACATTTAGTCCCAGTCTTCTCAGTTCTGCATTTTTCACAAAAGTGGACATTGTCAATGAAGGAAGAGCTTTGACTATTCCTATACAGACTGGAGTAGCACAACTGTAGAGGAAGCATATCTGGCTCATGGGGAAAGAAAGTATATGCTTCATTTTCCTGCCAGCAGACATGCAAGTAGCTGACAGGTAAAAAGTAAGACCATCTCATCCTCTCCAAAGAAGGTGAGCCATGAAAATCAATGCAGCTCCATTTATTTCAATTCTGTAATGTCCAGTTAGGGAGCAAAGACATGACAAGTGACTAGCACAGGTAAGTTGGAATAATTAACATGCATTAGCTAATACAAATTGGGGAACTTGTCTGGCAATAAGACCAGGATAAGGCTACCTGGGTTATTTACAGTCTCACAGCCTTACAAGTCAAGGGTAAAAGACAATTTGGGGATCACTTCAAGATGCTATTTCTGAGAACTTTCTTCAGCCAAAAAAAGACAGAAGTCAGTGTGATAGCACTGGAGCAAACTCCAATGATCACAGCCAGAAGCTATTAAAAATGAAAAGAAAAGCAACTCAGGAAAGTTTGTAATTTCAGTGAACAGGATGATGGCAGGGAGTAATGTGTCTCTTCACCCAGTTATGGGAACAGGGAGAAGGATAGGTCAACACGGCCTTGGATACTCCCACTCAGTAAATCTCTTTCTCCCTCTCACATGTGGTCCTAGTAGCCATCCTGCAGCAACAGTCACATCAGGACAAAGAAAGCAGCACAGAAGGAGCAGCACAGGCAGAATCAGCCACTCAGTTTCTAATGAGGGATGCTTCAGTGGTGCACAGGTTATTGTGGAGTCTCCTGCAGCACATTTGTGCCCAACTGCCTCCATAACACAAGCACAAAGAAACCAGACCTATGGAATCTCACCTTCTGCAGAACTTGTCGTTTACGGGGAAGTCCAAGATTACACCCAGGAACCTCCAACCTTTCCTTTCAAACACCCTGTTACACTCAACAGACAGGAACCTTCCTTAAGCCACTCACTGCTTTGTAACACTCTAACCCGTGTTCTTCTTATCTCCTCTTTCCTCAGGCGGTCAGTTCTGACCTTTTCATCACCTGATCCACTGATAGTCTTTCTTATATCCCTCAAAATGAATGCATCAGACTTCCAGCAGCTGGAATATGTTTGCATTTGACAGGAACTTTACAGCTCACCCAAGTCAAGGAAGAATGGTGCACAATTCTTGGAGATGAATAGGATTAGGAAACAGAGGGCCTGAAACTGATGTGACTCAGTGGGCCCCTTGTGTACAGAAGAAGTGGGGGAGGAGAGATGGTGCTCTTATGGAGAACAAGGACAGGTGGGGTCTATATACCAGTGCTGCCATCTCAGATGCCTGTGGAGAAGAAACAATAAATACTAGATAAAGTGCTTTAAGGGTTAAGAACTTCAAGGGGATAGCCTGCACAGTCTCAAAGAAGAGATAATAAAGAGCCTGTAACACTAGATCCAGCCTCTATGTAAAGATAATCTACTCGATGGGGGCTTAATCCTAGCAAGGGCTCTATAAAGTCTGGGAAAAAAAGGGGGTATAGTGTGAACCCTGAATAGTCTAATTGATCCCAAAAGTAGAGTCCCCTTTTATATGTAAATATCCCATCTCTCTTCAACCTCTTGATCATGCAGGGTCTAATCAAGGAGTTTCCAAAAAGACATCTGCTGTCAGTAGGAAAAGCCATCCCCTTTTTTAAAGCTCTTCTCTCTCACCCAAGGTTTGAAGCTGTGAATCCTCTCAGGCCACTTTAGTCTCAAAAGCTCATACTGCTCACAAGGACATCCTCTGGCATAGGCAATTTGGTCTCACTGCAGAGAAGAGGATCTCTGCCCATCACTCCATGGGCCATGGCAGGTACAGTGGCTAGAGAGGTGAAGCTGAAGAGTACAAGAAACCTAATGGGGTTGCTTCAGGGAGTGCTTTTGAGCACTTTCTTCTGCCTAAAGAAAGACATATTGGTGGGGCAGAACCTGTTATAAGTGAAGGTCTCATGCCTTTGCATTGGCAGCTATCTCTGTTGCAGGACCAAGAAGAATTATGTGAGATAACAAGCCGATAGGCTTCTCAGATGCATATTTCATAGCAGCATTATTCAGTTTACTGTCCTCACAGCTTTGATATTTCAGAGAATGCAAGACAAGGCAGAAAAGGCTGCTCATGAAGGTGTGCAAAACACTAAGCTGATGAGAATTTCCTCTTAGACAATGTTGATCCAAGAAGGGGTGAACCACCAGGCTCACCCTGTCTCCAACAGTCAGGATCATTGCCAGAGAAGCAAAAAGGACAGGGCTAATGGTGTTGATGCTTCCTCTCCAGGCTGCTCCACTGGCTAAGAACCGTGGCCAGATGGTTTACACAAAGCACCTGAAGCTTTTCTGTTACAGCAGCTCTTGGCTTGGAGAGGAGTGGCAGAGATGCTGTTCCCTGTCTAACACTAGACACTGGTGGGAATGGGCTAGGAATTCTCTGTGCCTTCCAAGTAATCTCCTCTTCTGGAAGACTGCTGCTTCAGACTTGCTAGTGGAGTCTTGCCCCTCCTGAGGAAGGAGGAGGTCTGAAGACATCTCTTTGCCATCAAGGTGCCAGGTAGGTCAGTTGAACTGGGACAAGAAGGGTTCCTTGCCACAGACGAACAACTTCAGTGCTTTCTTCCTGGCTTTTGCTCACTTGTCAGCTGTTTTTTCATCCTCTTTGATGCTGGAGAAAGAGGTGAGCTTGGGAAAATTAAAAGCTCCAGACATACCTGGAAGCTAGAGTGAGGGCCAGCTGCCTTCTGTGCTCACTGTCTGCATAGCAGAAGGCAACAAAATGAGCAGAGGTAAAGTTAGCACATTCTACACACCACAGTCTGATCTAAAGCTTATTGAAAATCACTGACATTAATTAGATTTTTGCCCTGCTTCCTTCTAACAGCTTAGATGGCAAAGAAGGGAAACCTATCTAGAAAGAGATTAACTTTACCCATTCTGTGAAAACAGAGCAGCAGAACAGGAAAAGTAGCAGATGTGATTGACCAAATAGCCTCTGCTTGTTCTGCAGAGGTCTCACAACATATCCCTGTTACTTCCATTCTAGAGAGATGTGCTCTTCTTACAAATTGCATTATTAGTGTATATTTTCCTGTCTGAAAAATTTCCTTCACTCAGATAAAAATAAAATCAATGCTCTATCTGGTACTTGGAATGATGTGGCCCCAACACACAAACACACACATCTGTTGTCAGAACTTTTCTGCCTTTCTTTTTCTTTCTTTTAATACAAGTCTGGAATCCGCTGAGTGTTCTTCAAGTCTAAGCTCCAAACATTTCAAACAGCACAAAAGGTATGACAAGATGAAAGAAAGTGTCCACAAATAGACAGTTAGACAACTAGTTAGCAGCTGTCTGCTTTTCTTCAGGGTTGTTTTTTTTTTTTTTTTTTTGGTTTTGTGTGTGTGTGTGTATGTGGGTTTTTTGTTGTTTTTTGTTTCTTGGTGGGTTTTTTTCCTTGCAGGGGAAAAAAAAAATACAACAAAAAAAACTTTTTTTTTTCAATCTTGAAGGAGCTGACTACAGATTCTTTTGTGTTGGCAAGAATCCAACCCTGTTTAGCACTGGAAGGAGGGGGAGGAGGTGAACTCCTTATAATGCCATGTGTAACCTTGAACCTGAGAATGAATGGTCTAACACAGTATGTATACAGTTGCAACAGATTAAATAGCCCTGCTCATTTTCCATCTTTTGTATTGTACTGATCACAGTTTAATGAAGTTTTGGTGTTCTATCAAGTCAGGGCATTTATGTAGAAAAAGGAACCAAAAAGAGCAGGTTTTGATTAAAAATGTGTATGGGCTTTTGGGACCTGGTTTAAATATTTCAGATCTTGAGCAAGCATGGAGTCTGCAGTTGGAGTTATTTATCTTCTCCCCAGACAAATCTGGCTAGGGGGAGGGGTGGTAATGCTTAAATCCTTGATTTTAATTACTACTGTTGCTTGCAAGTATTTTTCTTCTCTAATTTCTGTTCTCCTTCTCCCCCTAAACAGATGATCAGCAGACAACATGGTCTCCTGTCTAACTTGGACATTTATTTTGGAAACCTGAGCATCCAATGCAAATATGAAACACAAGCTGCATTTGGATTCTCCTCCAAAACTTTACTGGTTGCTCAGAGAATTTGCTCACTCCCTTTGTGAGGCTTAGTGTGAGGCTGAAAAACTTTCCCTCCTGGCCTCCTTCTGGGTCCCTTTGTGTGTACATAAATGAATGTGTGTGTGTGTACTAATGCACGGGAGTCAGCATGCCAGACAGCATTCCACAGCCCATGATAATTCCTCCTTCCTCCCTTTATTTGCACATTTAGCACGAGTTGCATTCCTCCAGTACCTGCTGAAAGGGTGAGGAGATACTGTCCAAGGCTGGGCTGAAGAAGATGGGTGGAAGGAACCTCCTTGTCTGGGTAGATCATACATAACTAGACATGGCAGGGTTTCCATCCCACTGAAATAAACTTGTATGACAACACTTAACTCTGCAGCTCTTTCCATTGATAGCTTTCAAAACATTTTGCTTGTTTTTCCTATCCTAACCATTATCTTCCTTGAGCTTTTAGATCATAAATTCTTCAAGACAGAGCCTTTATTACTGGGTTTGTACAGCAGCTGCTACAATGGGATTGGCAGAACAGGACACTGCTCTCCATTAACACTTAGACCACCTCTTATACAAATAGTTAATGGATAAACAGGTCAGGTTAACCCCAGATATGGGTGGCTGACACAGGTGTTCAGCCTTTTCCAAATGATACTTTGGGAAGCAGTGGCCAGAGAGACCATATTGTTTTACATCTCATTTGAACTGTGGAATCTATTTTCCTAAGCATGGAGAAACCCAAATCCTAAGCTAGGACTGGAGGAAGCAGTGTGGGTTTACACCACACATCTTGCTTCAGTCCAGCCGAGGAACAGTTGCCATATCTAGCAGTGAGGCTATTTGGAATGTAAACAATAGGTTTTCTTGTTGAGCTACCGATCTCATGTTCAACTGTTTCACCTCCTCCCAGCCAAAAAGCTACTGGGATTTTACTCCAGTGGCCCTGTATAAACTTCATCAGTCTTAATAACTCATGACATCTCGTCTCTGGAGAAAGAGTAGGGATAAGGTTCAGTTTATAGCTGTGATTCACAAGATTGAACCATGGAGATAATTTCTGCAGTTTCTGATTTCTGCAGAACCATGGTAAATTTCTGCAGTGAAAGGGAACTGTATGGCTACACCTTGCCACCTCAACCCTTCCCAGAACTACCAAAACCCAAAACTTCTTAAATCAGTGAGGACTGTGTGAAGCAGAGGAGGCAGCAAAGCACCCACCTTTCATCAGGCCCAGTCCCAGTTGTGCATGTCAAGGTACCTCTACAAATATTCATCTGCTTGGAGAGCTCCTGAGGCCGTGATCCCAGTTGAAGCCCTCTGGGGCTCTAAACAAGACACATGGACATGAGTGGAAGGCCTGCTTTTCTGTTGCTTACTGTAGTTTCTGAATTAGGGTCATAAATATAATGAGGTCATTGTATTTAAAGGGAAGCCATGAGCTCAAGGCAAAGTCTGTTGAAGAAGAGGGAGTCACAAGAACAAATATGGCTGAAAATGGAATCAGCATCAAAAAGTCTGACTTAGTCCCTTGCCTTTTCACCAGTATAAAAGGTACAGCCTGGTGGGACATTACTCCAGCATCTTTCTATCACTGTTTAAGCATGAGTGATTGAATCAGCTGTGAAGGACTGGGGAATCGGGCTACGAGCAAGCAGAAGGTTAAAAGGACTGTGCAAATAAAAACTCGCTTCCAGCACAAAGGACATCACAGTTCAAGGCCAAAAGCTTCCCTCTGTTGTTCTGGAACTAATTTCAAACATGAACCAGAGGCCTAACATGGAGAGGTTACTGTCAATAACCCCCTCCCTGAGAATGCCTTGCTTAATGGGATGTTTAACTGGATGATACAAGAACAAAAGGTCCATTGCTTCTTTTTTTCTCCACAAGGAAGGGCACTGAACAGATACCAAAGGAGAAGAAAAGAAACAGATGGACAATAAGCAGAAGAGAAATATGTGAATATGCACACAATAAAAAGCACTTTACCTGAATTCAGCAGCTTTGGTAAAGATGGGGAGAATGTTCTGCTAATAGTGAAGCCTCTTGGTTTGTGGATGGGAAGGATTTAGGACCCCAGCACTAGTGGAACTCAGTGTGCAACTGCAAGGCTTGGAAAGTCACATTGTCTGCTGTAGTCCAGCCAGACAGCAGCCAGACTTCAGGGAGGTCTGGGACCCCTGTAATTCACTCAGTAGAACAGGATCCTCCTCTGTACCATTTTTAAGTCTACAGCAAAGTAAAATCGCACCAGTTTCAGGCCACTGAAACATTTGCTTCATGGTAGTTTCTTTTCAATCCTGTCATCATCAACACATAGTGAAAGAGAAATTCAAAATCTCAGGCCAGGATCTGCAACAGATGTTTGCTACCGATTTACTATGTAGGCACATGGCTTCCAGTGGTATCTGGTTTGGTTTGGTGGATTTTTTTGTTTTGGGGAAGGGCCGCAGGGGTGGCTCTGGTAAGAAGCTGAGAAGCTTCCCCTGCTCCAAACACAGCCAAGGAGCCATTAGAGGGACATGGATGCACCTCAGCCATTAACATACAAAATAACTGAGATAGGAGCTGAGCAGAGAAGGATGTGTGGGAGAAGAGCTGTGCTGGGGAAGGAGAGCGGTGTTGCTGGTTGGTGAGGAAGAAGGACAAGAAGGTGCCCAAGCAGAAGTTTCCCTGCAGCCCCTGGCCAGATGGCAGCTGTGCCCCTGCACTCGTGGAGGAACGTGGTGGAACATTTCCTGAAGGAGCCAGGAGGGGTGAGCTTGGCCAGTGGACTTGGATGTTGTGGCCAGAGGATTTGCTGCCAGTGGACTCTGATTGTGCAGCTTTGGAAGTGCCATGGGAGGGACCCGGGGCGGAAGCAGGGCAGGACTGTAAGGAATCCTTCTTCCTGAGGAGAAAGGAGCAGCAGGAACCACCAGCCTGTGACCTGACTCTAAACCCCATCCCCATCCCCCTGTGCCGCTGGGGGAAGGAGGGAGAGAAACCGGGAACAAAGGGATTTGGGGCTGGGAAGAAGGGAGGGGTGGGGTAACATGTGCAAGCCCTGCTCTGTGTGTGTCTGTGTCCTGTGTGGGTTTGATTAGTGCGAAATTAAATTATTATTTTTTCCCCAAGTTGAGTCTTTTTGCTGGGACCTTAATCAGTGAAGATCCCTCCTTGTCCTTTGTTTCAACCCAGGAATTTTGTCCTCGTCTCAGAGAGTGTGGGGGTGGGGGGAGCTGAGTGAGCAGCCGTGGGGCCGGTTCTTTTTTGTCTTTTTGGGCCCAAACCATGACATTTAATGGCTAGTTAGGCAGGACAGAGAGACAGAGAACCACGGCAAGGAGTGAGGAGCTCAAATACCTCCATGGAGCTGAGCCTTGGAGTGCAAGACAAACATGTGGGAAGGAAAAAGGCACAGAGAGAGTTGCTTCACAGCCTCCAGGAGGCTCTAAATTTGATACAGGGACTAGTCCAATTTTGAGCTAACCCTTTGGAGATGTAACAGCAGCCCACATCTGTACTACAGAGCTTCACTGAGGACATCCACAAAGAGCTCCCAAGGAAAGACCTTGTGTTCAAGGAAAATGCACACTGCTACAGAGTGTCAGGAGACAGGGTCTGAAAGTTCCCCACATTTTTTTCTGCCTGGGCTGTCACAGAGCTGTTACAAGGAGGCCTTCTAGGCATGAGAGGCTCACTACTTTCTGTACGCATGGAGGAAGGAAGAAACAGGACACTTCAGGTATTTATTTTGAAAGTCTATAATGCATTTGGATGTCTGCTAGTGCCAAAACTAATCATGCTGGTGAAAGAGGTATGGGAGCAGAATAGGAAAAACAGAGAGACAGAATAAAAGAGAAGGAGCCTGGAAAGACAAGCAGAAAATGTAGCTCTACAGATTAGAGGGTATCAGTGCATTGCATGTGCTTACTACCTTTTAAAAATCACATTATGGCTTTTGAAACCTTTTGAACAACGTAAGATGACTCAAAGGTTTAAGACTATGTCATGACATCTCCAATGTATTACTCTGCTGGAGCCAGATACTGCATGCTGCTCTCCCAGATTGAGAGGAAGAGAATTCAATTCAATGAGGAAAAAAAATGCTCACTTTAATCACCTATATGCTTTGAGGAGTTTTTCTGTCTCCTGCATACAGTAATGCAGAGTAACAGGGAATTGCCATGTCTCCCAGCTGATAGTTAGACTATCCAGGATCCCAGGATTATAACCTTCTATTTATCTGACTTTCTTCACAGGTGCATCTTTATGTACCATGACAACCACATCAGCACCATTACCTTTGGACAGAATAGCCTGCAAAGTGAAAGCATTGGTAGACAATACAACATAATCGGCTGTTCATATTTCTTATAGAATATATGAGTTTTGTCTGTAGAAAATTACAGCGTTAGACTGGGCTGAATACTGAAAGTGGAGGAAATGCAAGTACATAAGGCATTTGCCTCAGGATAAGGAAGTATAGAATCATAGAATCAGAGTGGTTTTGGTTGAAAAAGACCAGTATGCTCATCAAGTCCCACCCATAAGCTAGCACTGCCAAGTGCCTCACTAAGCCATGCCTCTAAGAACCACATCTTTGTGTCTTTTAAACACCTCTAGGGATGGTGACTCCACCGCTTTCCTGGGAAGCCCATTCCGGTGCCTGACAACCCATATGGGAGAGAAACTTTTCCTAATATCCAATCTAAACTTCCTCTGGTACAACTTGAGGCCATTTCCTCTCATCCTAACACTTTTTACTTGTGGGAAAAGACCAGCCCCCAACTTCAATACAGCCTCCTTTCAGGTAGTTCTAGTGAGCAATAAGGTCTTCATCAGCCTCCTTTTCTCCAGACTAAACAAGCCCACTTCCCTCGTACACTCCTCACAAGACTTGTTCTTCAGACCCTTCACCAGTCTCATTGCCCTTCTCTGGACTCACTTCAACATCTCAGCACCTCTCTTGTAGTGAAGGACCCAGAACTGAACATAGTACTCAAGGTGTTGCCTCACCAGTGAGTGCTGAGTACAGGGACACTTCCCCAGTCCTGCTGGCCATACTGTTCCTCATACAATCCCGTATGCTGTTCATCTTCTTGAACACCTGGGCACACTGCTGGCTCATACTCAACTGGCTGTCATTCAACCCCTCCATGTCCTTTTCCTCAGGGCAGCTCTCCATCCACTCTGCCCCAAGCCTATAGCGTTGCCTGGGATTGTTGTGACCCAAGTGCAGGACCTGAAAATATGGCCTTGTTGAACCTCATACAACTGGCCTCCTGAAGGAGCACTCGATTCCCTCACCCAGATCATTGATAAAGAAATTAGACAGAACTGGCCCCAGCACTGAGCCCTGGGGAACACCACTTGTGATCAGCCACCCACTGGGTTCAACTCCATTCACCACAACACTCTGGGCCTGGCCATCTAGCCATTGTTTTACTCAGTGAATCATATACCCATCCAAGCCATGAGCAGCTAGTTTCTCCAGGAGAACACTGTGAGGAACAGTGTCAAAGGCTTTACTTAAGTCCAGGGAAACAACATCCACAGCCTTTCCTTCTTCCACTAAGCAGGTCACCTTGGCATAGAAGGAGATTAGTTAGTCATCAGGGCCTGCCTTTCATGAACCTTTCATGCTGATTGGTCCTGATGATCTGGTTGTCCTGCATGTGCTGCATAATGGCACTCAAGATTATCTGCTCCATAATCTTACCCAGCACGAGGTCAGACTGACAGGGATGTAGTTCAGTGGATACTCCTCTGGCCCTCACATATTCGCTCATATAGCATTATCTGAATCATACTGCACTCAGAAATCATCCCTTCCTTTTATTTCATGTCCTTCAAGAAATTAATCCCACCCACAAGGCATTTAATAGAATTTTGCAAGGGTCTTTATTAACTGAGGTTTCAAGATATCTAAAATACTTTTGCAGGCCCAGGTAAGTGAAAGGATTAAATTATACTTCACTTTGCTAAGCTATCTTTTATCCAAGTATGTTCCCAAGTAAACTACCTTTTACCCAAGCCATCTTTTTACCCAGGTATAAATTGCAATGGGTGCAAACTGCAAACTGTACTGCTTTAGGAGGAAGGAAAAAAAGAGGTAATCATGACAAATTATACTTTTTCCAAGTTATCATCATCTTGCTCTGTCTCTGTCAAATTGTTCCTCAAACACAGCAGTCTGCAAAGCTGCCTGATTCCCCTTCTTGGGTTGGTGGTTTTTTTTTTTCTTCCCTCCTTTGTACTATTTCTACCTCTTGGATAAAACGTGTACTTTTGCATATCTCAGCCATTTCAAGGGCTGAGATGATGAACTGCACTGTTTAGTCCTTTCCATCACAGTGTCACTAGTGGTCATGTCCGTGATTATCTTTAAGGACAATGCATTCAATAATCGCTTCAATCCAAATCTATCTATAATTATGATCGAGGATGATATGCGAAGTTATGTATGTGAAGGAATGGTTCATTTTTCATGCCTACACGTTGTTTTCCAAATTCTCTGTAGCTGCAACATAACCTTGGTCTGTAACTTCACCAAAGAGGGAATGTGACTTTTCACTAAACTGATTTCAGCTCTCTTTAAAAGAAAATAAACAAACAAACAAACAACAAAACTAACCATTCTTACACACCCACACCCACCCTTAGTTTTTTTCCACTTTTACCATTTCAGGACTGTTGGGTTTTTCCTGGGCTTTAGACAAAACAACTCCAGTTCTTTGTGAAGCACACCCATTATCTGATGCGGACTTGGTGGCAATGAAAGAAAAAGAGAAATCTGCTCAGAGAAGAAAAGCCCCACTCTATAAGCAAATTCTGTGCTCAGGACTCCTTTGGCATGTTAGGAAGGCAGGTAGAGCTCTGTTATTGTCTGCTTGGACCTTTAAATTTCTCTTCTGTTCCTTGCCTCTGCTGGGAGCAATTTCACTGCAATTACTGAAACGAAGCCCCTGAATTCCACTCTGTAGCTATTCACATGACCCTCAGTGCTTTGGACTTGATTTTTCTCCAGTTTTCTCCACAACAGGAACAGTCGTGAGGAAATTTTTCTCAGTCAGTGGCTTCAGGTTTCTATTAAAAACTTTTGCTACTTGCAACACTTCTCAAAACCTTTAAAAAACAAACCTTGCATTGGAATTATTCAATCAAATGGTATTAGAAGCACAGCTTATGCTTTAGAAACCACTTACAAAGAAGGTTTTTACAGATCAGTGAGGACGCTAGTGAGGAGGGGCCTCTGATATGAATGGAAACGTTTGTTTCGATCCTCATTTATCTCAAGGCCTGGGTGCTTTCTGGACAGTGAAACATTCTTCTCCTCCCTGCACTTGGAAAAGTGAGGATCGAGTTGCGAGAGAGTGCCCTTGAATGCTCAAGTAAGGAATTTGCTAAGTGGCCTCCTCAGCCAACACAGCTTCCACATTAATGGTGGCTTCTTAATTCCCTCTGCCCTCAGCAGCAGGATTACCCATCGTTTCTTATCACAAGGCATCACTGCCAGCTGGGCCTCCACGGGTGTACTCAACCACAAAATCAGGACCACTTCTCACATTAAAATGTTTACCATTTATCCACCCCCCTGAAGTTTTAACCAAGCCTTGATAAGGATATAAAACACAGTACTGCAAAGGTCATAGTGTTCTTAATTTTTCCCGGGCTTCTCAGGGGTCTCCATAACTGCGTGTGTGCACAGGTCTGCCTCAGCCTGCCTGGAATCCACACACCCCTGCAATATAAGCATTAATTAAAGAATAATGACCTACTAGTGTTGATGTGGAACCCATCTATATTTGAGCAAATGGTAAGAAAATATTGGAATGTTTTGGTTTTCTTGTAAAGGAGCATCAGGTTGGTTGAAGCTACTTTTGCCTAACTAACACATTCAGTGCAAACGTGAGGTCCCACTGGGTCACTGCTTAAATCAGCAATGAAGCTCTTTAAAAGAAGCAGAACCCAGTCCTTGGTGAGACAGGGACCTGTACAACTATATCAGAAACCAAATCTTCAGCACTAGTCTCAAATCCAGAATTAATGGATGGGAGTTTAAGTTTAGCCAAAGAGCATAGTGTTTGTCCTGTAACTCACACAGCTAACCTCAAGCTTTTCTTCTTCCTGCCATCCAAGGCTTCTTGGGATTAGTCAGGACTGATATAGATGTATGAACATCTTAAAAGGACTGTACATATCTCCCAGGCTGAAGACTAAACACTGCTGCATAAAACAGAATTTGGCAGTGATTCTATAGGATGAACCTAATCAGAGCAGACAAACTACAATACATGGTCAAGGCATGGAACTGAAAAGAAAAAAAAAGGACTTTCTCTGCAGCATTGTGTAATATATTCTGGAGAAACTAGAAAACCTTTCAGAGCAGCTGGGACAGAGGAAAACGAACCATTTGTTCCCATGTGAAATAAACAAAAGAAGGAAATACTCCAATCTGTCTCCAAACAAGGAAATGAATGGTGGAAAGATAAGTGACCAGAGACTGAACCAAGCTTTTCACATTGTCCAGCTCCTGACTGTAGCTGTGTTTGAAGTACAAGGAAGATCACTGCACAGACACATACCACCTCATACCCTGGTCAGTCCTGGTGAGCCACAGACCTTCACAAGGGAATGCAGTCTCTGGCAGACGTTGCTGGATGCCTGCAGTACAGCACCAGACAACAGGGTGACTTTTTTTTTTGAGTTCTGGTATACTGCTTCATAAAGGAAAAATCAAAGCAATGCTGTATTGGTCCAAGTCACCTGCTCTGCTCTGTACCTGACTCAGAAAAGGTTCTTCCAAACACTTGCAACAAGTTTCCCAGAGGAAGGTTATTTTCAGTAAGAAAATCCCCACAGTGAAATACAGGCAGAATGGAAAGCCCTGCAATTCCAAAGAAGGGCAGAAATTCTCTACAGCACTGACTGCAATGTTCAACACAGCCAGTCTTGTTATTTTTTTTTTTTTTTTTTTTTGGTCACTGAAGCTTCACTTGCTGAGCAACAAGCTCAGTGAAGAAAGACTCCTGGTACCTGCATGACAATAGTGTAAGTTCTCCACATCACCCCCTCCCTTTACAGCTTACAGTTACAGTTAGCGGTCATTCTAATGTTTTGATTCATGCAAGAAAGCATGAAGTGAAGTCAAGCAACCATCTTGTCAGACTTGTTGCCTTTGTAGATTTTGTTGCCTCTCAAGATGTTATACTTCCCATTTCAAGTCAGATAGAAATGCCAGTGCTCCTTCCTCTTCCAAGTGGAACCCAAACAAGGTTCTTGTTTGAGTAATAAGACCATGAGTCAGTCTGCAACTGGGATCACACTGCCTTTCTGTGGACATCTTATTAAATACTTAGGAGAAAAATTGCCCATTTTTAAAACAGCCTTACATTCACAGCCAGGTAATCAATGCAGACAGACAATGTTTGCAACTGACCCATACAACCTGATTCACGTTTCTTCAGTCCACTTCACAGAATCACAGAATCTTAGGGGTTGGAAGGGATCTCGAAAGATCATCTAGTCCAACCCCCCTGCCAGAGCAGGGTCACCCAGAGCACATCACACAGGAAGGTGTCCAGGTGGGTTTTGAATGTGTCCAGTGAAGGAGACTCCACAACCTCCCTGGGCAGCCTGTCCCAGGGCTCTGTCACTCTCACACTAAAAAGGTTTTTTCTCATATTCACATTGAACCTCCTATGCTCCAATTTGAACCCCTTACCCCTTGTCCTATCACTGGTCATCACTGAAAAAAGCCTAACTCCATCTTCCTGACACTCACCCTTTACATATTTGTAAACACTGATGAGGTCACCCCTCAATCTCCTTTTCTCCAAGCTAAAGAGACCCAGCTCCCTCAGCCTTTCCTCATAAGGGAGATGTTCCACTCCCTTAATCATCTTTGTGGCTCTGTGCTGGACTCTTTCAAGCAGTATAGACCAAAAAAGCTCAGTTCTCAAAATGAGCAGCTAAACCACATGGACACATCTGTAGCCCTGACTGACTGAATGCAATCACATCACTTAATATCTCTAGCAAACAGACACAACTCAATCTTAGCTTTCCCCTGAACACTTCTACCTGTTGGGAGGCTGCTCTAGAATCTCTTTCAAGTTGTCAGAGATCTTCACTTAATTTCCAGGAAAAATCTCTCTACAACAAGCATGTAATGATTTTTTCTTATCACAGTTCTGTTCTTTACCAAAACTTTTCTTTCCCAACTCTTGGCCCTCACCCTAGTATACTTATAATCCAACAGTCATGTTTCTTCTCATATATCATCCTGTTAAGATAAGCAGATTTAGCTTCTTAACTTTCTGGTCTTAAAACTAACTGCATGCTCAGAGCTGTACACAAGTCTATATAAATTTGGTTTCACAACTACTTGGGTGTGCAGCACTAAACTGCTGGAAATATATCTTCTCATGAGCCTTAAAGCACACCTGAGTGCTCTCTTTAGGCCTTGGTTATGGCACAGCAGTTTACTGAACTGGGAATTGCACTTTACAGGTTCCTGTGCCAAGATGAAGGAAGAAGGTAAGCATGTTTCAGTGGCTGGGAAAATGAGACCCCTCTTGACCTTGCTTTTTCAGTCTGAGCACAAGAACTGTTCTGCTTGCCTAAATTCCCATATTTTTCCTCTTTTCACAAGGAAATAGTGGAGTTCAGGCTGTTGAGAGAGGTATTTGGAGGAGGAACAATCAGAAGAGGGTTTCATGTTGCAGCAGCTTCCTGAGTGAGAGAAGACAGGCATGGGAAATAATAACTCTGCTCCAGTGTCAGGGCTGAGGAGATTTCTATTTCCAATTTAAATGTAATTTTAAGAGCTCTTTGTAGCAGCAAGAGTTCACTTCAAGAACCTGGAGGCTTAGTACATAGACTGTGCAGTCCACAGAAAGGTTCCCATCAATTTCAGAGTGGCATGGCTTATGAATGTACATTCTTATGCTGCAATCAGGAATGAGGGAGCACTTGAAAAATGCTGGTACTCTGCAATATTTATAGGGTCTTTCTTCTTGCATCATTCAGTTCTTGCACTTGGCTGTTCAGGCAATCCAAGAACCTCTCATCTGCAGTTTGTGATGCTTGGTTTGCTTCGGGGAGAGCAAAAGAGAAACTGGTAGGGAGACCTTAAAAACATGGGGAGAATGGGAAATCTGCATTGCTGGGGTTTGGTAGTTTTAGGTTGATTCACAATAAATAAAGAAAAAGTTAATGGCTGAGGGCTAAAATAAAGGACTACCCACATATGCAACACACAATGATTTTCCAGACCATAATTCCTGTAGCACTCAGAAGGTAAATATGTGCTCATCATATTCCCCACATAATGTTTACAAATCTTCACTGGTGTTTTTCACAGTGATTAATTAGGTTGAATAATGAGATGAACAAAAAAGGAAAGGATTCTTATTCTGGAAGGACAATTCATTGGCCAAAAAGAAGGAGAAGATTAAACACTGTGCAGGCTTTTCAACTTTGAATATCAACAAAGTTCTTCTAAATAAATTCAGCAATAGAAAAGAAAGGCAGGCAGTTCTGAGAAAATGCTCACTCTAAAAAGTACTTGAAAGGAATCCAGTCTGGAGAGTGGAGAACTCTCCAAACCTTGAGGTGGTAAATTAAGACTCAAGTCATGTCCTAGTTTTGCCCATATACAGTAGCATTCACTCAATTTACATAAAATATCAAGTACCTGAAGCAATGGTCACAGCACATACCTCCAAACTACTTAAAGCACAGCAGGATTTCTGAGCTCCAAAACCAGTAGATATATACTCTAAAACTAGATATGGCATTCCTCCACTGTATCAGTGCTCTGGGTAGTCCAGGACTACCCAGCAAAGATTTAAAGATTTAAAAAATATGTACAAATAGGAAATGCCATATCTGTTTTTTACTCTTGGCACTAGAGCTGCAAAATCCAGATATGTGGAAGCAGAGTATGAAGCCATGTTTCAGTGTCTTTGCAGCTGCATGAAAACCTTGGTTTTCTCAAAGAGCCACCCAAGGGGATAACTTACTTTTTCTTCAAACATTTTTCTGTGTTTTTATTACTAAAGGGGAAGTGCTGCAGGACTTATTTAGGGAGTGATAGCGGATGACAGATTAAATATGAGCTCACAGTGAGAGACTGTAGCAGAAAGAGGCAAATACCATACTGAGATGTGGAGCAGAATTACTTGCAAGACTACAGAGGTAATAATTCCTCCATACACAACCCTGGTGAGGCCTCTCTTGAAAAACTGTGATCAGTTTTGGGAAACTCAATATAAAGAGGATGGCAATAAAATAGAGTGAGTACAATGAACAGTGATAAAGATAAGAGGATTGGAAGGTATGATATATGAGTGAAAGGTAAGGGAACCTATCTTCCTAAACATAGTTGAAAGATGGAGAAAAGGAAAGGCAAGGGGAAGGAGGAAGGACATGACAAGGCCACAGTATTCCCAGGTGGGTGGGAAGCCTGACTGCTTCTGTAGATGTATTTCAGAGATAGTGAACAAAAAATGGCAATTTTCATAGAAAATTTCAAAATAAGTATTATGAATTGCCTTGTTCCTCCCCATGGTTGTGGGAGGAAGGAAAGTAATTAATTAGGGGGAAAAAAATAAAAATATTTTTTTAAAGGGAACGTTTTGGAAATAAAATATATTTTCTCAGAAGGAAAAAAAATAATAAATAAATAAAACCAACAAACCAGACTACACAAACGCACAGACATATGTTCTCAAAGACATACACATTTACTCCCTGAGAAAAAAAACATTAATGGAGCATTACTAGCCAGCTCTAATCAGAGGCTTTTCAAACTTCATTCTATTGTTAAAAAAATAAGATTTTCACATGTAACTTTATCACATTCTGGCACACTGTTCATGTAACCACTCTCCCCTCAGTAGAAAGATGTCCATCATCATAAAAGGGCAGCACCGTGCTTGCAAAGGTTTCCTTCTGCATGAGCTGGATGATCTCCATCTGGTCTGGTGGTCAGAGAAGAGCAGCTGGCATTTTTCCAACACAAGAGCTCTTACATTTCAAACTGCTGAAGCCTAGACTTTCTTGGGTATCTCCAAGCACTCAGGCAAATGTGATTAATAACAAGGTGGCTGAGCCAGGCTGAGGGTGGAGGTAGCAACCGGAGCCAGAGTAGAAGAGGAAAACTGTCAAAGTCAGCACTGTATAGCTCAGTCAAAGCTGGGTTGGAGATGGGGAAGAGGCCAGAGGGGCAATGAAAATACTCTTTTGCATTGTTCATTCCCACTGATAGCTTTGCATTAGCTCAGCTGCACACCTGTAATTAATACATTAAACTGTCTTCAGGAGACAGCCTATTTTATGATGTTGTTTGCATAATCCTTCCACCAGCTTGTCCATTTCCTGGACTTTCCTTCAACCCTCTAGTAACTTTCTTGGGGAAACCTACTAGGGTAAACTGTCCCTCCCTTACTTTTTCCAGGACAAATAACAGAGCTGGAACCTCTCATTTTGACTTAACAATATCTTTCTCCTTCCAACTATTCTGCTTTTGACTGGCAGCATATCCTGCTTATAAATCTTCTACAAAAATCAGCTTTTGCTTTTCAAATCTTCAACTTCAAACACAACTCAGCCTTTGAATTTATTTACTGCATTTATTTTCATTGTATATTCTTAGAAGTTATCCTAGTCACTGTTCCAGTTCCTCTTCACTGTATTTTGTACATGAAAGTGTATTTTTTATTGTTGTTAAACAGGTCCTCATCTCCAAAACAAATAGTTTTCTCATTCACTTTTTTCCCTGCTTTCTTGCCTAATACAGTAGAAGTTGGGTCCAAACCCTTGGCATTTGGTTTGTTATTTTAGAGTGGAAAAGATGGCAAAAGACAGACACTGTCATCCCTTTTATATTAACTGTTTGGTACTGGTCAAGTCAACAGGATGCATTCACTGTACAGTGAGTTATGATTAACCAGGAGCCTGACATACATGAACTGCGCAAGCTCTGGGAACCCTGGAGCAAAATCTCATGTTGTTACAGCATTCTGAGCCGTGTGCCAATATCCCAGCATCAGCTGTCAACTGCAATACCAGTGCCCTGACTTTCACAGGGTCTATTCAGCAGTTTAAGATCTGAAGGCACCTTTCCACTGCTGAGACAAATTGAGCAATGGTTTCACAGCAGGATGAGTCTCAGTGTGAAATTACATACTTTTAGTCTGAAAAAAAAAATTGTAATTTAGAGGTGAATGTGTTTCTCTGTAATAGTTAGTGTTGCTTTTATTTACCTTTAAGGAGCAAGGATGAACAAAAATGCTGCCACCTGTTAAGCATTGTGGAAGGGAACTACAGCAGATTCATTTGCAAGATGGAAGCTCTGTGTAGGATATCTGTCATTTCCATGGGGATTCTCACAGATCTTTACAGTGTCGTCTGATGAAAAGGGGAGCTGCCAATGCTGAGTCAAAAGCAAGCACCCACAAGAGAGATTTTATCTACATCTACATGGGATAAGAAACAGTAGAACACATGCCTTTGCTTATACACAGAAAAGTCACATCAGTGCATTTACCAATGAGATGTTCCTGATCTTTAAAAAGCTGTATCCTAGAGATTTGAATCTGCATCTGGACTTTGAACCCAATTGTCATTTTTTCTACAGTGAGTTAAACCAAAACTCTTTATTCTCATTCAGACATCTATTTCCCATATGTAGACATCCACCAAATTTCTTCCAGTTTACATCCACACTTACTAACACTGCTAAATTAAGTCTTATTTGCATTAAAATTTGATTACTCACCCACTGCGATTCCACAAAGTTTGAATTTGGTTTAAAAAAAACAACTAGAGAATGATGCAAGTCTGGTGTGAATCCAGCTCAGGCAATGTTGGAAGCAACTCATATAAAAAGCTGCAATGAATCATTTAGATACTGTCAAGCATTGTATACACTACCTGATCAAGAAGCATCTTCCCCTTTGAACCTCTAAAGGTAACCACCTACTTTGGTTACTAAGAGAGCATCTCACCTTAGAAACATCCTCCATATTATTTTGCTTTCAACAGAGCAAACTGTTAAACAATTAAACTCAGCAGTACTATCAACAGAGTCTTGACAATGAAGAAGTCAGAACTTTCTTGAAGATAACAGCCTCCAATTCCCCTCTAGTGTGGATGTAAAGTTTAAAATCCCACAATGAGATTTTACAAGATTTCTCAGTTTGGTTTGCATATTTGTTAGGGGCTCATATAAAATGTGGAAGCTCTGAACTATCATCACATGCTTGCCTGGAAGTCCAGCACTGGTACTGAGGCTGTACAGAAGCCTGACACCACAGCCTAATTCTGATATCTTTTTAGATATTATACACTTCCTGGCCATCCAGAACTATGACGTAGTTGAAAATACCTGAAATCAGATGTTCTGAGAATCCCATGTATACCAAAAAATACTTTCATGGCTCCTTCCAGTCACTGGGAGGAAAAAACACAGTAATCACCTCAGAAGAAACATACACAGTGGGCACAGAATATTTTGAAGTCACAGGACCATTAGCATTCAGGTCAGAATCAGGTTTTTAGGCAGTGTTCCATCCTGAGTGGCACTGTGTGCCCCGGGGGATATCGGTGCAATGAGGTGTCCTGGCAGTGGAGGGGATGTGCAACTGCTACTTCAGGCCACGTGATGGGCAGAAGAATCAGAGCTACCTATTTCCCATCCTTCCACAGAGCTACAGGCAACACCCAAAATGTAGGCAAGGGATGGATGGTCTGCTTTAACCCCCATGTGAGCAAGGATAATGAAAGACATCTCTTCTCCCTTCTCCTTTGATACCCAGCTGTAAGGAAATGGTCAAGCTCAAGCCTGAGCTTGCAGATTAAGAATGCATGGGAGAAGGAAGAGGTGAAGAAGGTAAGGGATCCCTAAAAACTTCTGTAAGGGACATAACCATTCCTGCCAGCCATCAGCTGGGTGAGGCACCACTTCTGGTTTCATCTTCAGAAGATCCCAATGGACTGGCTGAGGGGAACTAAGGAAGGAAAAGAAGTTTCATCTATAGCCACAATGAAGCAAAAACATTTGTCCCAGGCACACCTCCATAAACACAACAACATTAAACTATGTACCAGGAAAAAAAAAGCAGCGTCCTGGAACTAATTATACCCTTTGATATCAAACAAAATCGCGTCAAATCAATGTACTAACAATCTGTATGGGCAACCGGTGAATGGATGTGGATAAGAATCATAGAACCATAGAATGGTAAAGGTTGGAAAGGATGTCTAGAGCTCATCGACTCTAACACCCCTGCCAGAGCAGGATCACCTAGAGCAGGTCACACAGAAACATGTCCAGGAGGGTCTTCAAAGTCTCCAGAGTAGGAGACTGCACAACCTCTCTGGGCAGCCTTTTTCAGTGCTCCATCACTCTCACAGTAAAGAAGTTTTTCATCATGTTGACATGGAACTTCCTGTGTTCCAGTTTTTGTCCATTGCCCCTTGTCCTATTACAGGGCATCACTGAAAAGAGACTGGCCCACTCCTCTTGAAGAGGAACACTGTCCTCTCTCCCCTAACAAGAAACCTGTGGGTAAGAGACAAACATCCATGCAGTGAAATAGCAACAAAATGGCACAGCAAGAGCCTCTGGTTGTGTTATTCCAGGAGTTGTGTTGTGGGGAAGCATTATGTTCACACTGCTGCTCTTTCCCCTTATTCCCCAAAACGCTGCAATGGCAAGGCTGCCCAAAGAGGACACAGTTTTTGCAGAATTCTCACTTCTTGCCTTTTTATGGCTACATGCATCCAAAACTCACTTATTTCACATCTGCAGTCTGAGAGGGAGCAATTTGGCGCAGTTTATGCAAATGCACCATAGTCCTTCCTCCTGCTTAAAAGGGCTGGGGGCTATTCACTTTCTAAAAATTAAACAGTCAATGGATTTATAATCTAGACTACACTGAATGAAACCAGATCACACCAACTCAATTCCAAGCTAGCAAGATGGAAACTACTTCAGACTCTGAATGACAGCCAAAGCTGCAACTTCTTGTCTGCAAGAGTTTCCAGATATCACCAAGACAACAGACATCACACTGAATATGCCTCCTTTGTTGAAGAACAGCTTCTTTCTATAAAAGCAGCAAAGTGGACCTGAGGATTGAGGAAGAAGGTGGCAAATGGTAACCCTGTGGAGGGACAATATTATTTGACCATCAGCCTAATTAGTCTTCCCTGAGAAATTATAATGCAAATGTCTGAATCTGTGGGATTCCAGTTCCTTGATGAGAAAAGACTTACTCCTTCTTCTGCTGAAATCACCAGCCACAGTCATGGCTCTCAACATCAAGCTGAAGATCACAGTAGACTAAATAACTGTGCAACTCAAAGTCACCTCCCCCCCACCCAGCAACTAGCCTGAGCATGTTAAAAATCCTTTCCTTAGAAACAGGTCATCTCTTACCTGCCTACTTCAGAACTTCATAAATCTTCAAACTTCTAGCAGCATAAGAATTTAGAGGCACAATGTCAGGCTAGGTAGACCACGTCTTTCTTGCCTAGTCCTGACTGGTTCATACATGCTGGTAAATCCTGGGTTGTATCTAAAATCCTGGGTTGTATCTAAGCACCATCTACAGTTAATTTTGTTTAGATTTTTTTTTTCTCCTACCATTTCCAGCTTTGACTAGTGAGTGAACTGGAGAGGTGGAGGTGGCATGTTCACACTGATAATTAATACATATTTATATCTCAGGTATATGGCCGTAGGAGTATTTTAGCTGTGGACAACATGTCCAAGGTCAGTCAGAGAATCTGAGGCAAAGCAACAAAGACAATTCAAGTACTTTCCACTCTAACACAGTGACCTAAACCCAAGACCATTCATCTTACCTTTATAGATCATGACAAACATTGTGTTATTTGTAGTGATTTATTTTATATGGGGAGGTCTCCATTGCCCATAGTTTTTTTGTGTGTCATTACTCCAGCTTCAGGTTGAGTTTATATATTTATTTTTGGGGAGCATTAGCACAGATTTGAAGGAAATATGTAGGTGGGGAACATAATGTTTCCAACTGAACTGCACTAGCAAGCACAGACTACAGTAGTTTAGAGATTAAAAATAGGATCATTTGGATGCGTGGATTTTAATATGATTTATGGATTGCTTCCAGAGACATTATTGTTGCTTATCATTCAGATGACTGTGAAAGTGAAGTCTATGTGGGAAATCATGCAAGGGATACATTGCCTATAGAATGGGGAAAAAACATTAAATCTTAAAGTGGCTGAAGCAGCAATTAATATTGTAACCTTCACCGCCTTCAATGCATGGAAGAAAAGGGTAAGATTGCCTAGATGTCTGCTTCCCATAAATAACTGATCTCAAGACTTAAAGGGAAAGACAGGCTTAGATGTACTTTACATACTAAAGCCCCTTTCACATTTGCCTTGGAGGAAACGCTTAAAATAATAGTCACTGACAAATCAGGAATTTGTATACAGGTATAGGAATCCAGACTCTTGGGTTGCACCAGCTGCACCTATAGGTCTAATCAAATGCAAAATACCTGTGCAACATCTTTGGCAGAGATGGATGGGAGGTGAGGAGGTGTGCTGTACATCGTTTTGCTGCTCTGTGAGTAAGGACACTTGATGTCTAAAGACCTTGGCTAGAGCAGTAACTACAGAGGATCAGAGCTTTTCACAGCTGAGATTCAGACATGACTCCTTAGAAACCTACATGACCTTTTTTTAGGCGTTGTTTTTCTTTGTAGGCTTGGTCCAGAGCAGACTGTAAGAGCCAAACATGAGAAAGCACTGACAAAGCACTCAAATACCTGATTCTCCTAAGTCTGCTTTAAACAGTGGGCCAACTCCACTGATTTCAGTAAAGCTCATCCTGATTTATAATGGCGTAAGTGAGGCAAGGATGGTGTTGTTCATGCTTTATGTCCATCACCTTAAGGACAAACAAAAACATATATCTGACAAAGCTGCTTGAAATGAGACCTTTGTTTTGGCATACCCTTTCTGGCAGAAAATAATGAAAGATGCAGTAAAGCACATTTATTCCTCAAAGCAGCTGATGTGTGAACACACTCAACTCCATACAGAGACAAGTAAATTTAAATATACATGTAAAGAATTGTCAGAACAAAATCTCTGAAGCACTCAGCCAGCACCTCAATAGTCTTTCTTTATATCCCTGAGGGCTACTGTTTTGCTGAGAAAATTAGGGCTTCTCAGCCAACAAACATAGTTATGCTTAAAAGCAGTTTTTTTCACATAAGAATCCAAAATGTTCAAATGATACTTTCCCCCCACATACACAGTTTTGTTAAGTTATTTGTGAGCTGGTTAATTAAACTAATTATCAATATTCTTTGACAACCAGAGTAAAAATTAAAAGTCTTTGGTGTACAAAGAAAAATTGTCCATGTTCATCAAGAAACTTTCTTTGCATTTTGAGAAATGTCCAAATTACTTCAAATTTAATAAGGCGTGATTGCATTTCCAAAACTGAAATGAAGACCCCTGAGAGAGAGAAGAAGACTACTCAGACATACCAGTGATAGCTGACTCAAAACCAGCTGTGAAGGTCAGAAATTATTTGTGGAATGCATGTTTGCAAGCTTTCAATTAAAGGGGTTGGAGGCCAGTGTGCTAAGAGGGTAATAAAGAGTAAAATATAATAATAAGCCAAATTCAGCCCCACTATAGATTTCCACTGGTGTGACTTATTCAGGAGAGTAGAGTATGCATGATGGGAGTGCCAAGGAGAACTGTGTTGTATACAGAATTATGGCCATATTATCAATAGTGTGTATATCCTTATTGGATACAGGATAATACACACCAGGATACAAATACTCCGATTTTTTCTCTACCTCACTTGCTGCCAACAGTGCAGCCCTGATCTCGCCCAAATGTTGTTTTCTGCACTACTTCTTTCAACAAGATCAGGCTCAGCCACACATTAGCCATGTGACAGACTTCACTATTTGTTGGATTTGTCAGCTTTGAGTAGAAGAGGACACCACATCTTCCTGAGCCATAGAGGGAGAACCTCAGAGCAGGCACCCACTTGCACAGAGAAGGGGAGCAATGCAGTTCCAGGGGCTTGGCCAGCCAGAGAAGGAAAAGCAAGTGGCACACTTCAGGCATTGTCTTCTGTTCTGATGTCAAGCAAAACAAAAATTGTATCTGTCTCAACAGAGAGCCTTAGAATTTTATTTGAGTGGAGGCTGAAGGCTTGGCCAAAAGGTGGCAAAGGGCTCTACATCCTGCACAGAGGGCAGGAGACCATCAGGAAGACGTTTTCCCTCCCTAAAAGGAGAGGGGAAAGAAAAAAAAAAAAAAAAAAAAAAAAGGAAAAAAAGTACTGAAAGTCCTAGTTAGTTCAATTAATTATCCACTGGCCATTTACTTAAGGGACCTAGTTACAAATATATCCTCATCACAATGACAGGAAATCTATCTGAAAAGTCTGCAAAAAGGCTATTAATGAAGACAGTTTCTAATGCCTATAAGCTGAAATACCTGAAATACCTTTTTGCTCCTTTCACCAGCAGTTCCTGTGGGTCATTTCTGGGGTCAGCAGTGGTGTGCAGAGTAAAGACTCTGCCAGTGCTGGAGGAAAAAAAAAAAAAAAAAAAAAAAAAAAAGGCAGAAAAAAGGTACTTCAGTATTGTCAATCTTTTATCCTTGAACGGTACACTAGAGGCTGACATTTAATACCCTAAGGATATAGATGTTTGAAAGCTGGTTATTGTAACAAAGGAAACCATCCAAACTCTGCAAGACCGAATGGATCAGATAAAGCTGACACTGAGATAAATCTGTTTTACATCCATTCTTGCAAAAGTTTTGCTAATCTATGTAGTTATAGCTTTCCTGGAGCAGAAGGAGAGGGAGGAAAAAAGAATCCTGCATTACAGGAAGTCAACATCTTGCCCTGATTTGTAATCTCCAAAGTGTAACATCGTGGTCAAAGAACATTCTTCTTCTGCATGCTGGGTGAACTCTATTACAATGAGAAAGATGACGAAAAAACATTGAGAAACCTACACAGAGAGTGAGGGTGGGCATGAGGACAAACACGCATGTTCTTTCTGGTTGAACTTTCATGTTAACATAGATAGTTTGTTTGTTTAACACAGGCTCATCTTCCAACCAGTCAGTAACTTTAACACCTACTCTTCATTATCTAGTATTTATACCGCCAGATTGGACTTTCATATGGAAGCCTGGAGCAATGCTGGTACAGATGGCAAGATGACTCTCATGAGATTGATGACTCTGAAGAAATATACAGTATTAAGTCAGAAGGTGCAAATGTTAACATTCCAGTGTAGAAAAGAAATATTCCTTGCATACACTTTCCAGGTTTGTTTTCTCATGCATTACAAAGAGAAAGAAAAAGCCCTCGACACACCTTGTAGCTGGCAAATGAATGATAAATTTACTTTAGTTTCTTTTGTATGTCAACTGTTCATGCCTCAGGTACTTAACCTTTACTTTAAAAACATGGTTCAGATCCTAGCCTTGAAGGTGGGTGGGAAGGGGGGGATGGTATTCCTGTAAATGTTTCATTTAACAAAGGCAGTACTATAAGAAGGTTCAGTGGTGAGACTCTGAATGGTATTTATTGTTTCAGATTTCAGGGCTTCCATACATCTGCTGCCTGTCAAAGGCAGATACCACATTCATAAAACAAGTGCTCTGTCTGAAAAAAAAAAAAAAAAAAAAAAAGGGGAAAGAGAAAAAAAAAAAAGGACTCTTCTCTGTGGCTCAGCCTCCAGGATTATGTGAGATGGGAAGCTGCAGGAAGTGAAAGTTCTGATCTGCTGTAAAGATGATCAACAATAAAACTTTTTCTTATAAAAGGGAAATTTTACTTTTTTATACACATATATGGGAGCTTTGATTCAGCAAAACACTGTAAGAACTATCCCTTCTCAGAAAAGCTCTTAAACATGTTTGTATGCCTCCCCATACCCATCAAATTGCCTAAGAACTTACTCAGCTAAAGTAGAGCCCTAAAGAAGAACCTCTTATATTTATACTGAGCAGCTCATTTTACTAGGCCCATTACATGATTTCTGACTTTATTAGGTCTTGGAATGTATATTTTACCCATGGTGAGAAACATGTTCATTCATTTCTTATGATATCATAGTCTTCTCCATGGTAATCTGGTGCTATGTGAGGAAAAACAATAGAAGAGAAAACTTTTCATGCCGAGATGAAGACGGATAAGGAATTATGTTCAGCTGGGTGGGAGAATATATAAGAGGAACAAAACCACAGAGCCCCTAATTCTGAGGATCTGATTTATTTAGTATCTGGCATTGGCCATAAAGTGTGGGCAATGAAAAGAGGAGCTGACCTCAATGCCTCCTTAGCAGCAATCAGAAATTCATTTCAGTGTGTGAGCATTTAATTAGCTTCACTGAGCTTACAAGACCTTCAGTCATTTTAAGATACTCCAGGCAACTACCCCACACATAAGATTACCCTGAATCTGGAATGTCAGCCACTTAGGAAGAATGTCTGGAGAGTTTTAATTGAAGGGGACTCCTTTGTTTTAATATCCATTTGATGTGCCATTACCATTTTCTTCACCACAAATTCACACTGAGGGACTCAACTAGTCCAAACAATTGTTTAAAGCAGTAAATTACAGAATACCTTCAAGAAATTTTAAGGTTGTCCCGTGTCTAGGAAAACTCAAATAGCACCATTAAATTCTTAGAGCTAATCTAATCATTATACAGTTTAGTCACAGCACCTTTTCAGTCATCTGGGTAGAGTCATCACTTTCTTCCTTTTTCCAGAGGACCTGAAGTATATTTTCTTCATGCTTGTATCACATGCATACACTAAATGTATATGGAGTGGGATTATCTAACAGGAGGCAATTATTAATTTTATCATGGCTTCATGAGGTCTGTATATCATGCTCCTCTCCCTGGCAAAGATGAGGAATTGCTAAATACAGTTAATTTCTGGGTTGATCTTATTTGTATACTGGACACTAATCCCCTTGATATATCTCACCTGCTCCTTTTTTCTCAGAGATACTGTCCCTCAATGACCTCCTCCTAGCATTTCATCAAATGCCTTCAGCCTCAGTAAATTACAGCACTTAAAAAACCATTGAGTTTAGAATACAAAAAGCGAAAGAGTTTCTGTACACTGCCATGGGATAAGGTGCAGTGAAAATCCCATACAAGCTGAACTGTACTTCCTAATCAAATGGGTGTAACAGATGGCTGCTAGAGCAAGCCATCACAATGGAAATATCTGCAGTTCTCATGGTAACGGAATCTGCCAGGTCTGAGGGATTTGCTGTTTTCCAGGACATCTGAGCTGCAATCTCTTTCGAGCTGTCTAGCAGTCTCAGTCTCGCTCTCTCTCACTCTCTCAGCATGATGGAGATAGAGTTGAAAGGTGGAGCCTGATTTTGCATTCCAGCTGTGATTAAAGACATGCACACACAGACACACACGGGCGCACGCACACATACAGAATCGATAGCTCTGCATATTCATTATGCTATCTAGAACCTCATTAACCACTCAGGCAGAACAGTAAGAAAATTTTAATATGCCTTCTTCAGGGAGGAAAGAAAGTAATATAATGAGGGAGAGAGGAAGATAGCATGTATATTGTGAATTAAGATGCATGAGACGTACCTTTTAATAAAGATGTGGAGCAATGCAAAAACTAGCAGTTGTTTCCATTTCATGGCAGTATGTCAAGATGACTTAACATAGCAGGATGAAACATCTGGCCTGAAAAAAAAATAAATATAAAAATTAAAAAAAAAATATGTCAAATTTCCAAAACATCGTATAGAATCTATAGAACAAGGAGAAGAAAAATAGAGCAATTCTGCACCTTAGTATTAAGCAAAAGCATGCAACAGACCTCCTGGTACCATGTAATTAGAAGGATGATCCTTCTCATCAGGTGTAGGATAGCATAAAGACAATGAGCTTTAATTATAAATCCAAAGGACTGGGTTTAAACCCATAGGA
>NW_009953332.1:2323218-2332384 GCF_000747805.2 Chaetura pelagica
TATTTTCCTTCAAATCCCTATCAATTTAAATAAATAAGAAGCATACTGCCTTTGTTGCTAGACTACCTGCTAGAAAGCACACAGAGGGTGGATTCACAGCTGCCTATTCTCTTGGGTATTTGAGCCTGAAGATCAGACAACATGTAAGAATTCAGCCGTGGCTCAAAATGGAAACAAAGAGGACCATTCTTAAGCAATGTGAAATGAAAAACTACAGGCTGTAGACCACAGCCCTTGGCATGCTGATCCACCACATTGTCCTTGAGGGCACTACAGTTAAATACATATGACAGCCAAAGATACAGGAAAAACATTTTCCAGAAAAAAATGTCTGGGTCTCTTTTTTCCATGACATAGAATAAGCCAGCCAATGCAAGCTCCTAAAGTACCCAACCAAGAACTGGGTGTTGTAAGATGGTATTTTATACCTATCATGCACCATTGAGAAGCCTGAACTGCTTTTACCACAACCCTATTCCACTGTAGTAATGATTTCTGGATAAGAAATTTAATTCTTAATTTGAGTTGGTTTGTTTCAAAAGATATATAGAGTTCACTTACAACAGTACTGCATTACACCTCCAGGGAACTCCAAACATTTTAACTAGTTAGAAATAACTGCTGTTGCCAAGAAAAGATATCTACAACAAAAACAGCATGACAGTAATAATTGTTTCCATTTGTATTGAGCCTTCAGCACCAAAACACTTAAAGAGTATGAGGGATACAGTCAGTCACCTCTGCTTACAGTAAACAATTACTTGATTCACAAGCAGTTCCTCGAAGTTCAATGGGCCTTCTTATGTTGCAAGGTGCAGGGCTAATTAGCATGAGTTAGCAGTTCTCAAATCCATGTCTACTTTATGCCACCCTTGTGCAATCTAAATAGTACACTTACTCCTTCACCTAACTATGAGATGCAGCCATCCCTGGAGTGAACTTGGACTGATTTTCAAAAGAATGTCACATTCAACTGAATCAGTAGATTTCAAATCGTTTCTTAAAATATCAGTGGTTCATAGTTTTATCTTTTAACATATAAAAAGTCATTCTGGGTGAGAATGACAAGATAATAAAAGAACATGAAAAGGTAGTTCTGTTCACCACCCCATTGTCTAGGACACTGTCTGTATTTCCCATAAAGTCAACTAAGCATTCTTGTGGCAACCAGCTCAGCCTCAGCAATGACACAAGAAATTAAGAACCTCTTTTATACATTCTTACTTGATAAAGCAACCCTCCAGGTGACTGGTTGTTCAACACTGAACTGCACCATTATTACTGAACTGCTAATATTTATTAAGAGATTAAAATGGTCCTTACTGAACAGTTTGTTGAAAGTTTTGCTCAGACTAGGTCCCTGTGAAAGACAAAACAAGTGCTGTGCAGTGTTATCAATGGCACTCCACGCCATAGAGCTACACACTTTGAATCTATCCATTCCTGGGGTCTGTTAGCTAATCCTCACACATACATAGAACAAAAGACTACCTGCAAAGAGTTCTCTTCTCTCCCTCCTATTCAGCAATGTGTTATAAGTCACTTTTGCCCTTGTCTGCCAGCATTTCTGTTCCCAGATGGTGCACTCATTTGGCTCCCCTAGCAGGCTCCCAGTCCCTGCTCACTCTGCTTTGCAGAACAAGTCCCTAAGTGCTATTGCTCTAGCAGACCACCAAGTCATTCCTAAATGCTTCTCACATGTGATATTCCTTGGAGAACATGAGAACAAGAAAACATCCTTCACTCTTCAAAAGCCTTTCATTTCCCCAGTCAGAGCTCAAGTATCTGACCTTCAACATTAGCAAGCTGGCCCAGAGTCCCTACACATCTGGAAGTCCTTAACAGATTCTCCTGCATCCAGTCTTAATCATGCTCTCCTAAAACATTGTCCAACTTGAGCCTTGATACATCCTTTCTGTTGGGAGAACTCCATCATATATTTCTGATGTACAAGACCTAGTATCTTCAATAAACCTCATGAATTCCAGAAAAACTCAAGCATTCCTCAGCCACTCATCCCCAAAGGTGGTCAGAGGAATGTCTTTCAATTTTAGGGTATGTTTATGATGGTACTTCTTTACAGCTGAAGCTCTGAGAACTCCTGCATTGGGTACAAATTTTCTTTCCATCTAAGATTGCTCTTGGTCCCCAGCTGACTCCTAACCAGGCAGAAAAATCATAAGGACTTAGAACTAAGGGGTGGTACAAGCTGGTATCATAAAAATCTGAAATAGATGCTCCTGTGATTTTGGTTCTACTTGGGCTCTTTGCTGCCTGGTTAGCAGACACTTTTCAATCAATTGCTGTATTTGTGCTGACAACAGTGGATTACTAGAGTAGCTCTTGTCATTTCTGTGACCTCCATCTTCCATTGTTCTTGCTTTCTGGAGAGGAGCTGTGGGACCTTATTTCAAACACTCTCAGCCACAAAGCAGGGAAGGAATCTTCCCATACCCAACAGCCTAGGATTCCCAGCTGTTACAGGGAGGATACTACAACCCTGCCACTGCACATGAGTTGAGGATTCAACCTACAGTATTTACATGTTGAAGGATCCCCAGCATTTGGCATTTTAATGATAAAAAAAAATAAAATAAAATACCTATACATCCACTTTTACTCAAAGTTGGCCCTTCCTGGAAATTTCCTGCAGACACCACAGACCCCAAATTCCTCAGTCCAGTGAGACTTTCCCATCCCCTGCAGGGACTTAACACAACTTTGCATACCACAGTAAACCTGCTCCAGTCAATCAACTTCTGCAACCCCCTGGAGGCTTCCAACACCTGCTAACAGGAGAGGACAACAGAAGAGCCCTGCCCCACCCCTTCAGACATGGTATTGCCTTATTCTTCAAACATACTGCTCAGAGCATGACGGTCCATTACAGGATGCTCCTATAAATAGACTGCACGTTCTGAGGGAGGATGTAAGCATGCTCTAGTAAATATTTTAGCAATGAAGTGGCATGGGATTCTTAATGCTTGTTATTTTTCAATATAAGAAGCACTCCATCAGAAGGTGCTCTATACTCAAGGGAGAGAATGTGCATTCTAACAATAACAGGACAGCTAGTGGCCAGCACCTTATCAGTATTAGCTTTCCTTGAAAAGAGGTTTGGTTCTTCCTCCATTCTACTGCTTAATGTTCAGGAAGAACTTGATTTAGTAAGAAGGTTCATAATGTCAAGTTACAGACACCATGAGAAGGAAACTTCAGAAAGTATAACTGGCAAAGGAACAAATTATGTAAACAAAAATAAATAAATCCTGCCTATCTCCAAATTAAAAAAAAAGAAACCCAAAACAAACAAAAAACCCCAAAAACCCAAAACCAACCCCACCCCCCCAAAATAAATAAATAAATAATAATAATAAACTTTTTAAAGAGCTTGTCTCTGTGCATTAAGTTCTGCAGTGGTGGAGGATGCTCAGGAGGATGGGGAAGGGGGAAAGCAGCAGGCCATGGTGGTCTGGGAACTGGTGTGCAAGCAAGGAGTCAAGGGATGCAAGCCCTGGTGATGGCTCTGCTGCCACTCACCTAGTTGTTTTATGGGAATAATAGTGATTGCAGAGCACAGTAATGCTGTCAAGACTAACTAGGACTGCCTAAAACAGGGACAAAGAGAAAGACCGTATTTTACAGCATGCCTGAAGCCCAGACAGAAGAGCTCCATGGCAACATGCAGGGATCTGTTATTCTTCCATTTATTCTCAAGTGCAGCTCCTGGCATTGATGTGATCTCTATACTATGAGGCAGGAAGGGTCTTTGCTCCTCTTTCTGTGCAAGCTGCCAAGTTGCAGCTCTTTCCTCAGCCTTATCCCTCCTCGTGAGTGGGGCTGAGAGGGTTACAAGGCTTTGCAAAACTGTTCTGGCATGCCTTATGAGATAATAGGAACTCCAGAGGATGGTTTCTGCAGGGCTTTGAAAACTTTCTTTTCTGTTGCAAATGATGAAAATCCCCTTTCCTGCAATGTGAAAAGACTTGCCCATACATTTAAATTTATGCATGTGATGATTTGTAGAAATCAGACATTTCACAAGCAAGCACGCGCGCGCGAGCACACACACACACACACACATGCACACAAAAGAAAACGTCCTGGTCTCATTCCACATATCTTCTCTCACACCAGTTTGAAAACTGTTTGCAATGACTGGAATGAAGATAATACTGTATTTCCTTTAGATAATGGAAGAGAATGACAAAAATCAGAACTGTGGCAAATGCAATATTTCATTCTTTCCCTCACATACTCAGCAGACTTTGTAATCAAGCTTCCTCACTTGATGACACCCTTCCTGCAAGCATGGAAATGGGCACAGTTTGTTTCTCAGATTTGTGAAATGTCATCTTATCAAAGTTGCTATAAAAGAGGACAGACTGTCACCTGACAGCAGAATGGGAGATGTGTTCTGTTGCTTTCCTGCAGTGGTGACCTTGGACCTCTTTTTCACTTCCAAAGCTTTATCTGTCTTGATCATTTAGATGCTAAGTTGGTAGGAGGAACAGAGAAGCTTTTTTTTTTTTCTGCATGTACAGTGTATGGCAGAATGACTCCACCTCAGGTGAGCTAATGTGTCTGTATAGAATTTATTTATTTATTTATTTATTTATTTTTATGTGAAGCTTTAAACATCTGCAAAGACATCAAAAGAGGAAGGAGCATGCTGCATAGTAACACAATGCAGCTGACAACTAGCTGATCTAAGATTACTTGAAGTTCCCTTGCAAGCTGTTCCTCCCATAGCTCATTCATAATGTCATTTGGTCAAATTCTAAACAAATGTGGCACAATGCAAAACAAGCAGCTGTGGTTCAAAGGGAGCATGCAAGGCACGGGCCCTCATGGCAATGCCCAGAGGAGAGGCAGAAAAGGGCCACTTCTAGCAGGAAGTGTGAAGAACTTACATGATTACAAGAACTGCACTTTTGCCTTTCAAATCTAAGGAACAATGAAGAGCAAGAGAGCACACTTGAAGATATATCCTTTTTCAAATTATTTTTTTTTCTTTGTTTATCCTTTGTAATAAATAAACCTTCCTATTTCAATATTTGGCAAAAGGACAGTCTAAAAAGGAACAGGACAGATAATTTATATGCTCAGGAGAAGAAAGTGCAGTTAAAAAAAGACAAAGACTACTCCATAAATAAGAGGTTAATAGTGAGAAAGATTATTAACCAGACCTCTAAGTTGCCACCTGAAATCAAATCACCCTTAATGGACAAAATGAACATTAATGGGAGGGGGAAATAATAAAAAATAAAAATAAAATTAAAAAAAAAAATAAAACAAAACCAAAATAAAGTGCCAGTGTAGATCTTAGGCTCTGGATTATAGAAGAAAGAGGATTTGCTTCTGACCTCACTTTTTTGTCAGTTTAAATCAACAAAGAGATCATGGTTTACTCTTAGAAAGCTTAACTTTCCATAACAGCAAGATTATTTTTTTTCCATGAACTTAAATGTTCTTCTGTTCTCAACTGGAAGAGGATGCTGGATTGTTTAGAAACAAGCTTCCTCCAGGTCTTGGTTCCTGTTGTGCTTAGCTATTTTCCAGAGGTCTTAACATACGTTCACCCTACACAGAGACAACAAAAGGAAAACATTTTTCACCTGAACAAGTGGCTCTGGAGAAGCAAAACTGTCTGGGAAAAAAAGCTGAGAATCCAAGCTTCAGAAAAGTTTGCACTTCTGGTCCAGTTCATCAGGCATACCTAAGAATTTACTTTTCCCATCTGGGTAACAGTCCACATTGTTGTAGCTCACAGGAGGGTTTTTGGCTTCTGCCAGTCTAAATAGAATAATTTGAAAATGAATCATTTCCTGCAATTTAATTTCATAGCTGAACACAAAATATAGCAAGATAAGGAAGGTCACAAACACATGGAACTACCTCCAGAAAACCATCTAACCCTCTGGGCTGCTTCAAGTGGAACACCTAACCGACCGCAGTAGGTTTGGTTATTATTATGGCATGGAAACACTCCTGGTCAAAGATCAATAGCAGCCAAGACAGCACAGTGATCACATGGCAACAGGGTTTTCCACCTATTGCCAGAGAAGAAAGGTATGCTTCCCAAGCTCTATCTATCTCAGCTCTTTTAACTGAGGATCAATATCGCAAAGACAGAGACTGAGGCAGAGAGACAAACAACCAGCAAACGGAAAAGCAACTGCAGTCTGCCACATTTGCAGCAAAGGGAGGTAAAAGCCTGCTGCACTCTGAAATCTAATATGCCAAGTCACCTGGAATCATTGTCTCCTGAAAAGGGCAAGCCTGCTCAACATCCTCAGCCCACCCCCCTTCCAGAACTGAAGCACTAGTATCTGGAAAGCTTTAGCCTTATTAGACTCATTAAAAGCTAACTGGCATTTACAGCTCACGTCAAGATGAGGTGTCAGCAGGAGCGAGAACCCTGTAAAATATGCATATAACCAATGTGCTACAGAACAGTCTCCATTCTCCAAGAAACACATTGTCTTTTAAGGGGTAGATAAGGAATGTGTTATTTTGCCCACTACATGAGAAAAAAAAAGCAGTTTTGGGGTGCTGAAGAGTCTTCTGAGAAAGCAACCTCTGAAAAACACCTCAGCACTAATAAGCTCTGACAGAAGGCTGAAGTTTCAGTCCAATGTAATGTGCCTTTAAAAAGTACCATGTCTATACTACTGTATTGCTTACTTTCTGAAACTAAGCCAGAGGGATGTACATAGTAAGATCTTTGTCTCATTTCAGGGAGGATACAGGATAAAGATTCTGTGCCAGTAATCTTCCCTGGATTAATGGTTTCTCTTTTATCTGCTGTATTTCTGCTCAGATGTCTTTGCTCTGAATGAGTCAGTGGAATGCAAATGATGGGTACAGTCTGAAAATATTTAAATCTAGCTTTGCACTGCACTGCAGGTTTGTGGAAAAAAATACACATATATAAATATACATGCTGAAGAAAGGACAGATGAAAATTACAGATATATCAATAATGCAAAAAAACTCCCATGGTGGGTTAAATTGACAAAAGATTAATTTTTCCATTTCTTCTTTTCTTTCTTCTTTTTTCTTTTTCCTTTTTATTTTTTCCAAAAAGATCAGCATTTAGATGCTTGCTATAAATGGGTGAGGAAAATCTGCAACACTCCTTTTCTAAGCCTCAGACAGCAGACAAAAATGCATCTGTGGGAATAGGAACCTGATTTTATTTAGGTTGCTAAATGGCCAATCTTCATTACCCCAACAAGTGTCTTCCTAAAAATAGCACTCTTTTAATCCTGACAAAGGAGAAACCAGACAGTCTAGGCATGATTTCTTTGGATTTCCTCCCTTTCCTTTTTCTATTACATATTTCAATTTTTTCATTCTGTTGGGATATGGTTCCTCTCCTGCTGAGGACATAGGTTTTCCTCTAACAAGTGATTGCACTCCATAAGCAACCCAGTAAGGGGGGGGATTTAGAACTGCAGCTCTGCTGAAGGAGCCAGGAGAGAACCCATGGGTATTTGCCATGGGCTTCAGCAGAAACCATCCTCTAATGGTGGCTGCCAACAGAGTTTTTACAGACTATATGTATCTAAACAACAGCACAGAAGATCTCCAAAAGCTTTTGGGTACCTCAGTGGGATGGTAAAAGAAGAAATGGGAAGGGAAAGAACAACTAGTCAAGTTTGAGAATGACTGAATACCTTCCTGGGCTTTTGTAATTTCTGTGGGAGTTGGCTTCAACAAAGGACTGGAAGGGACCAGTCCTGGAGTAAGCAGCAGCTTTTTGATTATCATAGAATCATAGAATCATTAAGGTTGGAAAGGACCTTAAAGATCATCTAGTTCCAACCCCCTGCCATGAGCAGGGAACCCCACCACTAAATCAGGTTGCACAAAACCTCGTCCAACCTGGCCTTAGAAACCTCCAAGGATGGGGCATCAACAACCTCCCTGGGTAACCCATTCCAGATCCTCATCACCCTTATAGTGAAGAATTTCTTCCTAATATCTAACCTAAATCTTTCCTCTCTCAGTTTGAAACCATTACCCCTTGTCCTATCACTTGTCTTCTTCTTCTTCCCAGTTTTCATGTAGGCTCCTTTCAAGTACTGGAAGGTGCTATAAGGTCTCACTGGAGCCTTCTCTTCTCCAGGCTGAACAGCCCAAATTCTCTCAGCCTGTTTTCACAGCAGAGGTGCTCCAGGCCTTTGATCATCTTTGTGGCCATTTTCTGGACCCTCTCCAACAGGTCTACACCTTTCTTGTGCTGAGGGCACCAGGACTGTACACAGCACTCCAGATGAGGTCTCACCAGAGCAGAGCAGAGGGACAAAATCCCCTCTTGTCCCTGCTGGCCACACTTCTTTTGATGCAGCCCAGGACACAACTGGCTCTCTGAGCTCACACACAGGCGGCTCATGTCGAGCTTCTCATCTACTACCACCCCCAAGTCCTTCTCCTCAGGACTGCTCTCCAGCCATTCTCTTCCCAGCCTGTGCTTGTGCCTGGGGTTGTGCTGACCCAGGTGCAGGACCTTGCACTTGGCCTTGTTGAACTTCATGAGTTTGGCACTGGCCCACCTCTCCAACCTGTCAGGATCCCTCTGGATGGTGTCCTTTCCCTCTTGGGTGTCAACCACACCACACAGCTTGGTATCATCAGCAGACCTGTCCCACTGTCTATGTGTCCAACAAAGATATTGAACGGCACTGATCCCAATACTGATCCCTGAGGGACACCACTCATCACCTGCCTCCATTTGGGCATTGAGCCATTGACCACAACTCTCTGAGTGTTGCCATCCAGCCAAACTCTTATCCACCAAGTGCTCCATATGTCAAATCCATGTCTTGTCATTTTGGAGACCAGGATGTCATGTGGGACAGTGTAAAATGCCTGGCACAAATCCAGGTAGATGACATCAGTTGCTCTGCCACCATCTCTGTAGCCTTGTTGTAGAAGGCCACCAAATTGGTCAGGCATGACTTGCCCTTAGTGAAGGAAGCCATGTTGGCTGCCACCAATCACTTCTTTATTTTCCATGTGCCTTAGCAGACTTTCCAGGATATGTTCTATGATCTTGCTGGGCACAGAGGTGGGACTGACCAGCCTGTAGTTCCCTGGCTCTTTCTTTTTCCCCTTTTTAAAAACAGGCGCTATATTCCCTTTTTTCCAATCAGCAGGA
>NW_009953332.1:2332415-2344969 GCF_000747805.2 Chaetura pelagica
GACAGAGGCTTAGCAACTGCATCCGCCAGCTCCCTCAGGACCCATAGGTGAATCCCATCAGGTCCCATAGATTTATGCACCTTCAGGTTCTTTAGATGGTCACAAACCTGCTCTACTCCTACACTGGGGGGTCATTCATTCTCCCAATCCCTGCTTTCACCTGTTGTGGCCTTTCTGTTTAGGCTGGAGCACTTGCCAGAAAAGACTGAAGCAAAGAAAACATTGAGGACCTCAGTCTTCTCAATATCCTGTGTTGCTATCTCACCCATTTCCTTCAGGAGAGGACCTACATTCTCCTTGGTTGTGCTTTTCTCCCCAACATACCTATAGAAGCTTTTCTTATTGCTCTTAACATCCCTGGTGAAATTTAATTCCAGCAGGGATTTGGCTTTCCTAGCCTGATCCCTAGGTTCTTGGACAACCTCTCTGTAATCCTCACAGGATACCTGCCCTAGCTTCTACCCCCTGTTTGCTTCCTTCTTCAGTTTGAGCCTTTCTAGTAGCTGCTTGGTCCTCCACGCCAGGCTCCTGGAGTTTCTGCTTGACTTCCTCTTAGTTGGGATGCAACGCTCTTGGGTCTGAAGAACATGACCCTTAAATATTAGCCAGCTTTCATGGGCCCCTCTACCCTCCAGGATGTTATCCCAAGACACTCTCTTGAGCAGATCCCTGAAGAGGCTGTAATCTGCCCTTCTAAAGTCAAGGGCAGTAAGCTTGCTGTGAGCCCTCCCTGCTGCCCTAAGGATCTTGAACTCTCCACTACTTCGTGGTCACTACAACCAAAGCTGCCCTTGAGCTTAACAGCCCTCACCAGCCCTTCCTTGTCGGTGAGGACAAGATCCAGCACAGCACCTCTCCTTGTTGATAAGGGTGCTCTAAAGAGTAAACTGCAGGAATAAAGAAAACACCAACATTAACCTGGTAACTACTACTCTACTTAACAATAAATCAAATAGCATAATAAATTGTGCAGTCAAGATAATTTGCAACAGAGTATTAAGCCCTCTAGCCCATCATAAAAACAAATGAAGTCTACCTCTCAAAGAGCTGCCTATAAATCCAGCTGCAACAAAACAAACAAAACAAAGACTCATAATCTGTGCAGTCCATGTGGGATTTGAGAATTAGTTAGCAGGAGTCTGCCTTTAACACAAAAAGAAGATAGTGGGGTTTTTTTATTACTTTGCAATTAACCACCTTTTCTTCTAAGTTATCCATTAAATTTATTTTTTAAGATATTTTAAATTGAACTTACATTAAGCCTCAAATTTTTAAAATTCATTTAAAAAAAATAATCTCTTACTGTAATATAGGCTTGATTTTCAAGATAGAAAATTAACCTAGTTTTCCATTAGTTTTCATTGAAAAACCACACAGAATTTCTTGAAGAGTGGACACTTTCCACATCAGCAATTTTGAAAACACATCTGGTAATCTGTTGACAAAAATTAACTTTTCAGAGAAAATATTTATCAGTTCCACAAAATAAGGAATTTTTTAAATTTCTGTTTCCTTTAAATGTCACATCAAATGTCCCCTGCTCTCCAGTGAGAGCAGATACTTTCAGTGCTGGGTAGTCTTTCAGGTTGTTTGTGAGTATGTTGGTGCATCAGTGAGCCCTGCAGACCACGGGACCAGCAGCTGGGTGTGAGGAGCTGTTCTTGTCATTGAACAATTCCCACATGGAGACTCAACAAACTCTTTAGTAGAAATGTGAAACTGCACTCAGCTCTGTTACGTTGAGATTAATGGCTGCCTAGTGATAGCCAGAACTTCTTCCAGCTCTTCTTGAATGATTGATGACTGAGATACTTCTGACAAATGCTAAAACTTCCACAAATATTCATGTGAGCCAGGGACCAGGATGGTTTAAGCAAAAAGACAATGAGAGATCAAAACCTATCTTTGCAAGGTGCTTTGCAGTGAAACAACATAGCTGTTCTAGACAGGAATGACTGAAATTAAGGCGTCTCTATGGCCATGTTTACACTGAGGACAGGCTAATTACGACCTTTGTCCACAGGCTAGCAGGGCCATTCTGCACAGCTGATGCCATTGGTTTTGCCAGGAAAGCTGCTCATAAGCAGGGGCTCAAGTTCAAGTTGTAATTATGTACTGAATCAAACTAATGAGCTGGTCCCTGCTAACATGAAGCATCTGAATGGCTTCACCAGCAATCCATGCATTTTCACTGGTCTCACAATGGTCACACCAGCTCCAGCTGGGCAAGGCTTTACTACATGAAGAGGGAGCTCACAACCTCATCTAAGATTTATACTTCAGATGGATTTTATCTGCCTTTTATGGTTTCCTGAAAACCACTTACAAGGCAAGATTCACTTCAGCTTACAAGACTCCTGATACCCATGAGCATCTGCTTCATTTATAGGCAAGAAAAAGAGGTGGCTTGTGGTTAGCTTGCAACCAAATTCCTCTGTTTCACGACACTGGTGGCCAAACTTCCACTATCTGCAACTGAATATGATCTCCATCTTGTGATTTATATAATATTTATAATGCTACAGAAATACATGGCAGAAATGCAATGATTATTCTTATCTCTTTGGAAAGGCTGCATGCATTTCCTTGCCTGAGATCGCCTTCTCTGGGGACCCATTTAAAATAAAACCACTGCGTTCTGAAAACGTGTTTGCAGCATGAGAGCTGAGTATTTTCTGTCTTGGCCATTATAAAATGCAAGAAATTGAGTCAAAGTGTATACCTAAAACGATATACTTTTCCTGCATGCTCCTCTCTCTTCCCTATACAAACACAAACCCTGGAAGATGACAGATTTCAGACTTATTATATGGCATGAAATGATACTTAGAGGCACAGCGCATAACACAGCTACTGCATAAATGTGTCCAAATAAACATAAAATTAACCTTTCATGGCTAAGAGAGCACATTTTTTTAGCCCAGTCTTTAACATAACCATTTCTTTATAGGAGAAAGCTGCCTATATGGTATAAAAGTTTCTACAGTCCTAGGTCAAAGTGAGTAATGAATAGGTCCATTCATGCTTCAGACAGGATAATTCTGGTAAAGCTGGTGCTGACAGTGTTAAAGAGCAGTGATGGAGGAGTCTGGCCTTGTCATTCTAATTGTGACTATGAGTGACAAAAAAATTTCTTACCTTTGCCAGTAGACCAATCTTTCAGATTTGTAAAATCTAAGCTGAGCTCATGTCACTTAGGTGTATGCTTTCTTAGAGCCAGCCATGGCTCTGGCACATAGGTAAAGGCTAGTAATTTTAAAGTGCTAAAACAGGAAGAAAGGTGGTACCAGAGTGTGAAAACAGACGATGATTCTACCCACTCACCAGCTCTGCCATCGAACTCCTCTGTGACCCTGGCATAACCCTCTGATCTCTACGTACTGGGGGTCCTCACCTGCATTAGGGAGCACAGTCTATGCCAGAACAAGTGGGTTTGGCTTGGAAATGGTCATTTGGTGGATGCCCACATCCTCCTTGTTCTGCAAAGGGAATGTCCAGAGCCAGGACTATTCTCCAGGTAACACTACAGGACAAATAACACAAAGCAAAAAGACTAAAACAGCTATCACAAAGAATCAGGAAAACTGTCATAGACTAAACGTTATTCTCAGTTACAGTAATATCCCTCTCCCTCATCTCTTGCTTCAAATCATGCTAAGTATCAAAGAGGCATTTTTTCTCACCCAAACAGAATTCCATTTTCCTTAGAAAGGATCTAAATCAAATGAATTAAATATTATATTTCACAACAAGAAAGGGAAATTAGTATCCCATCTTACTTTCTTCTTCAGCAGGGCAAGGTAGGGACTTCACCCCAGACAGACAATTGAAATAGCTCCCATAGGTATTTCCTACACCACTCCTTCAGAGGGACCATATTAAAAATAAACTAATGCTGTAGGCAGCTTCAGAAAATGACTTCAATGGTATTTATTGCTTTGATAGGGTCAGCACACAGTATGTGCATGTTGCCTTTTAAACATATGTTTCAGGCAAAGAATCAAAGCTAATTTCAGTGTGTGAAAAGCAACCAGATTTCATTACTGATTGTGACTTTAACTTCAAAATGATAAGGATGCTGGATGTAGGTTCTCAAAACTGAATGTCCAAATGGGAATTTATGATGTAGAACTTCAGCTTTATCATCCATGGGCTTCAATAAAGAAAGAAGAAAGAAATTCTCTGCTAGCAGGAATCTCAGAGTTAACCCATAAACCAGCTGCCTATTTTTCCACTCTCCTCTAATTCTCCCTGCAGCTATTTCCTCTCCATAACATGTTAAAGCAAGAATCGCCATTGGCACTAACCATTTTTGGCATCCAAGTAGTAGATCTGTAAGAGATCTGATTTTTTTTCCATCACCACAATGCAGCCCTGCTTTGACTCTTTGCAAAAGTGTCAGCAAAATTCATAACAAACTCAATACAACCTGAGTTGCAAAGTGTAATAAAAGGCCTGCTACTAAGTATGTTTTGTTTTGTTTTGTTTTAATGAGGATTGTTCTTGTATTATTACATCAGATGTAGTTCCCAACTTTAGGCAGCCACCTGTAATAACCTTTCCTACACAGTATATGAAAGGAAGTGGACCTGGAGAATTATTAAAAGGCTGCAGGCATAACCAGCAACAGGAGAAAGATTCAGGGTTTTACCCAATGTTTTGCACAAAATCAGATTCAGGGTAGATTATTAGTTGTGATAAAACCCAGAAGGTGTAAACCTAGTAGTCTAAAGACAGGTATCTAACTCAGCTTTAGACACCTAAAGTAGCCACATTTTCCACAAGATACTTTGAGTACGTATTTACCTTTGAGCGCAAACATAACTCACTGTTTACTGAAGAAAAAGCACTTAGATACCTGTAAAAGTGTTTAAATGTACATATTAAGTATAAAAATACATATACACATTCAATTAGTAAGTATAAAGGTATGTGTATATGTGTACTGCTGGATAAAGACTCAAAAGAGCCAAATTTCCACAGTGGGGAAACACCTACATCTCATTTTGGGTCAAAGAAAAGTCCAAGATTTTGAAAATAATCACTTGGTGGGGGGAGGAGTTATGCTTCTGACTATTTTGTTAGGCTTTGTCCAGTTCTCTTTAACAGCACCACACTCCCTTAGGTTCAAATGACACCTTTGAAACAACTGAAGTAGTAAATCATGTCTCTTTATTATCATCTCAACAAGAATTATAAGAATCTCCTCTACTTAGTGAAATACCCTTGGGAATTTCACCTGATTACATGAGGATAACGTATCTTTCATGACTTCAGCTGGCCATCTACCATTTCCATTGTATACTTGATAGTCAGTCACAAAGGACACAATCCACTGGAGGAAAATGTATAGACAAGGGGTTAGCCATTTCAAGAGTGGAGAAAGGGAGGTAGACATCGAAGGAAGAAAAGGAAGGATGACACAGTGCAATTGCTCAGCTTAGTAGCACAGCTGCTTAAACAACTGAATAGCAATCAATGGGTTAGTATTCAATCCAAGTTTAGATCACACTGAAATCTATTAGAATACTGCATATAATGAATGACTCTTACTTATTTGGTATTCTATCTTAGAATTAATCAGCTCAGTTGTTATGCAGAAAAAAAAAAGAAAGAAAAAATATTTTAAAAAATCAGTTGGGTAGACAGGCCCAAAAACAAGAAAAACAACCACCTTGATTTCCCTGGTGGTTAACAGCCTGACAGTACTCAACAACACATGCTGAAATTGAACACTATGAGAAACAATGTGAGTTAGAGACATCTCGGCTGTTAGGGCAACAGCCTGGTTTGTGTGTCTGTGCAGCTTGCCCCATCCCCTCCCTTTCAGGCTCTCACACAGTACTCATAGGGTTGTACCATCTGCTGGAGCACAATTCAGAGGTAGCTTTAAAATGATGATAGCTCTGGGAAATGATAATCACTGGGTCATAGAAAGCTGTACTGCAGCGTATAAATAAGATAACTGAAAGTGCTGAGCAGGGCATGTTTGCATTATGAAATGTATTTTCCTTCTTTTTTCTGTAAAAAAACCTTTCTTGAAAACATGGGGAATGCAGGAGGATTGAAAACCAGAAGGAAAGCAATACTGGCGCAAAAGCTGCACAAAGAAGGAGGGGGATGGAGGAATGGTAAGCTGTAGTATTATTGACTGAGGAATGATAAAAGAGGAAGGAATTCAACAGTTACATCTACTTCGCTTGGTGCAATGGAAAGAGATCAAAGGCTTACTTCCACATTAGCCTAGAATAATGCATACTCTATAAATGATGCAAAGCTAGGCCACATTCCCAAGATGTGACAATGCCTCAAGATGCCCCTCTGCTAAGTTCAGGTCAATGCAACAGGCTCCTGCATATGAAATTCTTTTTTCAAAGCACACAAACATAGCTAAACCGTTGGGCACGGAGACAGCCAACATTTAGGACAGGCATGATGTCCTCCATTGGCTTCTACGTTTCTATAGATAGCGTTGCAAATTTAGGCAATTTTTGTCATCTTGAAGGTTTTTTCCAGTTGCTGCTGATCTTTCAAAGACCTAAACTGTCCACTCAAGCACAAAGACAAGCTCAGACTGAGAAACTAGATTTTATTTTATTTTATTTGTAAAACAAGTATCAGAGAGGAAAGCATCAGAAGATACTACAGATGATGAAATTCCAGAGACGTGGCTCAGTCCCATCTCTGCACTGGCAACCTCTGTGACCTCAAGAAGCTCATCTGCGACAGTCCCTTTAATGAATGCAGAGTAAGAACAATGTCAAATGGTTCTCAAAATCCCAGGTTTAATTTTCTGTGAGATACATTTGTCAACAACACCTAAAGATTCAGATCAGTGCTGGTTGTACTTTGGTCTTGGGAGATCCATGTATTGTGGATACCTTAAAAAAAACCTGTCAGGACACATCCATATCTAAATACCTTTAAGAAATCTTAACCTCTGGGACTCTCTTTTCCATTAGTTAAATGGAGATGAATAATTATTTTCCCTCACCTTTTATGGTTTGGTTAGTACAGGGATGCGTTGCCATACCAACAGCAATCCAACCTGGCAGAAGGACAGGGCTGGAAGTGTGGAGGTGCAGACATCCCAGGCCAAGCAAAAAAATCCTCTTCTCTAGCCCTCCCTTCCTTTCTCCCTCCCTCCCTGTCTCCCTCCCTCTCCCTGGAAGGGACGCAGTTCTCTTTGTGAGAGAGCACAAAGGGGAAGAAAGAAAAGGAGTTGTCCATCAAGCTCAGCAGAGCCTTGGGGGCTTTCAGCAGAGGATACCACAGAATATAAGGAGAGGGAGGCACACCGAGGGCTGATTTTGAAAGGACAGTTCAACCCCAGCCACACTTAACTGCCTTCAGTGGTCCCCAGCTTCTGAGGAACATGTGGCGCTGAAAGACTCACTGACGTCTTCCTGTGTTTTGCTTTCCACAAGCAGGCACAGCTTTTGACTGAGAGGAGAGGGAAGTCCCCACTGCTCGTGGGGCACTGGGTGCCCAGCACTCGTGTGCTGGGTGACACTGCCCCAGCTGTGCTGCCAGCAGCCAGGCCCTCACTGGGGGCACCCAGCAAGCACCACCAACCTCCTGGGTCTTTGGGGACCTGCTCTTCTTGCAGAAAACATCAGCCCATCAGCAAACGTTAATGCAGGGAAGATGTAACAGATACATTCATTCCCTGCCAGAGACTGTAAATCCTCCATATCCATGCAGGGGCTATAGCCAGTACTGGAGGGAAATAAAACATGTATCCAGTGCCAAACCTGTGTCCCATCCCAGACACCTTTCTCAAGACACCTGAACCAAAAAGGGACTGGCAGTAAGCACAGTGAACAAGCTGCTTATGAGTGGCGACTGGAAAGAATAGGAGAGAGCCACAGAATAACTCGACTAAGGACAGGTGCAATAAAGCTGTGTTTATATCTACATATAAGTATGTGTGTATACAATGATAAGTGGTGTAGAAGAAATAAACCAGAAACTTCCAGTCACCTTTACACAAGGTATAAGAGAAGGAGTGTAAACTAAAATGAAGCAACTCAAAATGACTACATAGTTATCACACAGCATAGTCAGAAGGTACTCCAGACCACCCAGTCCCTCCGAGACTGCATGTTCTAGCATGCATGAAACCAGATTCAGAGATCCTTGAATATCTATAAGTACAATTATTTACCAAAGTAAACAAGCTCAGGGGAAGCGCAAAAACCCCTGGGGTCCAGAAAGACAGGAAAACATCCATGCATCAGAGAGAATGACAAATCATCTGTGAAATGTGGAACCTTCAAGTAAATGCTGAGGCATTCTACATAAAGAGGTGTTGATGTGATTTTACCATAAGAAAGTCCAGGTTTTAATGGGATTGAGCCTGTATTGCACTTTAGAGACAGAGATGCCAAACCAAGGAAGCACCAAAAAAGTGTAGTGAGAAGAAAAAAGGAAATGGGTGATACTAGAACTACGCAGTTCTAGTGCAGTTTAGAGCCCTCCCCTGCCCTTGGCAGACTCCAGTGATTTTTTCCCTGAGAAATAAAACCATAAACACCAGTCATCAGGGGAGCAGTGCAGTCTGGTCTGCAGGAGGCTGGTGAAAGGGGAAGAGAACCACCACTAAGAGTCAGCCAAGTGCCCGCTTGGGCTGGGTAGCACTACTGTTGTGCTTCAGGATGACAGCACTTTTATGGTAAGGCAATTAGTCCCCGTGCTATAAGAGGACTGCAGCAAACACCCAACTGCAACTGCACACAGAACACTCAGGGATCATCTTCCCCCTGGGCTAAGCCCAGCTGCATAAGTCAGGGAGAAGGACTTCTTCCTACTCACAGATGCCATTGCTGAAATGTCCCTTTCCTGCTCATTAAAGTCAAGCCCAAAAGCCATGCTCTGGCTGTGACAGACCACTCTTTCTTGTGGGCAGCATGACCCACTCACGGAAGCAATATCCTCTCTGGACTGACAGCCCCAGACTTTGCTCAAACTGCATGCAGGAACCTTGGCCCTGCAGGACAAATCCATACCCACCAGATCCACATTTCAATACAAAGAGGATTTTATGGTCATGTCAACACAGCTGACACAGCTCTGCACCCTCAGCTTACCACCATTTTTCTTCAGCTTCCTTTGACTAAGGTGTGTGATTTTCACTCACCTGACAAGTCACCTTCTTCCATTATCTCTCATTCTTGATCTATAAGACCAAGCTGGAATTTTTCTCCATCATCCTTCCCTCAAGCTTCATTCCATTTAGTTTCTTGATCTTCAGTCTACAAGGATGAAAAGGAGTAAAAGACTTTGACATAGCTAATGTTGTGAAGGTTAGGTACAGAGCAAAATAAAGTTATATGCCTCGGTACCTTTTTGGACTAGATATCTACTAATGCTTGCTCTTTATGACCTGAAGACTCTCTCTTACCCTTCTCATACCTGCATCAAAGCCACCTGGGTAAGTAAATATCCACTTCTTGAAAACCTCAGGAGCTCTGATATGAACAAGTTTAGCAACTCCTTTGAGATATTTTATTAGAATGATTGTACCACTTTTAGAAACTAGCCTTGCTAAGAACTGTGAAATTTGAGTGTCCAGGAACATATCCACTTGCTTCCAAAAAATTGTCATGAACAGGGAAAAAAAAGCTGGATTTTTTAAACTGTGCTGCTGGCCAAGGAGATTGTAGGGATGAACTAGATGAGCACACATAGAGTCCTGCTGCTCTTGGTGGAGCTATGCTTAAATGAAATCCCTTCACCAGAAATAATGAAATGGACATCTATGACAGCATCTGGAAGATATTCCTGGATATACTTCAACAAGAGCAAACGCATTAAGGGTGGATGAGTTGTATTACGGGAAGAGGCGGCCAGAGCGGTGGGAGAGCATGGAGGCCTCAATTAGGGGGAAAGGAATATGAGAAGGAAGAAAGAAGAGCAGCAGTCTGCCCCACTGACAAAGTGGGGAAGTACTGCTACAGGTCACACAGTTTGTAATCACACCAGCCCACTAGATTTTATTTCCATGCAGAAATTACCTTGTGAGCACAGCTGCTACTCCCTGGTCTTAAAAAATTGAACTGTTAAGTCAAGAGGGGGAGTAAAATCTCATTATAATAAATGAAAATGAAATATTCTTGATCAAGCACCATTATCAAGAGAGATGAATAGTTAAACAACAGCCCTAGCTACATCAGAACATTTTTTTTCCCTAATCACCATTGTGTGTTTAAGAAATAATAGTTACGAAGTTTGTCTAAAAGTGGCATTAACTGCTGTTTTTTATTGATGCAAAAAAATAATAAATTAATACTTTGACACTGTATTTTCTTTAGCTACATATTTAAATATCAATAAAAGCTTTAAGGGTATACACCAGGTAATTACTTCCTTGGAAAGTCCATTAGACTTTCTATGCTTTTATGCCACAGAACAAACACCCAAAGAAAGGTTATAGACCCAAACAGTTTCTGATGTAAAAGCTCATTTTTCCTCCACCTTTTAAAAGTAAAATTGTCCTCAGGGAGTAAATAAATAGCAATTATTCCACCAAAGCCAAAGGAGAGCTCCTCAGTGAAGAGGGGAATTGTTTCCTTAGCATTCTCAACTCCACACTGTCTAACAGGCATGCCAGAGGCAAACAAAGGAGAAGTCCACATACGGAGATTTACTAGTTTCAGCTCAACTCCAGAGCTCATGCTCACCTCTCCAAACATCCTGGAAATGTTCTTTCTGTGTAACACTGGGTAGTCTGGTGACCTTTACAATGTGCTAGCTAGCTTTGGGCTCATGATTGTGGCCCCAGTGTTTCCATGTTTTACAGCATAAAGGGCCAATGTGCAGCCTTCTTGCTCCACATACAGGCTTAATGGGTCCAGCAGGACAAAACCCAGGTTGCCCAATACTGCTTCCTGTGCAACCATGTTAGCTTCTTCTTGAAAGAAACGGTCATGAACTTGATTCTCACTGGCTGCACCTCCTCCAATGGCACTCACATTGCTTCTGCACAGCCCCAAAGACAAGGATCTCAAAGTAACATAAAATTAATTATGAGGTTCAAAGCAGTGCTTCTCCCTTTGTATTTTATCCCTTGAAGGGATACATCCCAATGCTCAGCCAGACCTTTCCACTGGACATGGTAGTGACTTGTAAGGCATCCTTGGTCATTGCCTTTCTAGACCTCTGGCAAATGTGTTCCAACCCAACACAGAATGCTCTTTTTATTGATCAATGCTTTTATTGATTTATACTTGTCTCCATTATCTGCTCAGGCTATTTGTTGGCTCACTGACAGACAGGGTCAAAATCATGCAGGGTTCTCTCTATACTTCTGTTACAAAAAAATTTCTAGCATCAGTGGAAGAAGATCTTTCATTTTACTGGTCTCAATTAAACCAGTAAGGGTCACATCCCAAGCTGAAGGTGTGCATGAAGAGGCAGACAGCACAACACTGTTGAAATCAAAACCACTTTGATGTTGGAGGCTGTCCTCACCCAAAACCAAACCCTTTGATGAGAAGCCATAGCAGGATACCTTCTCTGACATTCCCACACTTCCTGAAGAGGAAAGAAATCCAACTTCCAAATCTAACCAACTACTTCTTAGTTACCATTTTACAGTGATACTTGGAAAGCTGACAATTTTTATTTCTTTGGGATAAGGGCTGATAATACCAGCTCCTCACACAGATAGATCATGTAGATAAACATTAAGCTCACTGGGGAACCTGGATGCTCCAGTGCTTCTGTAAGTACCTCTTTTTGCTGGGTGCACAGAAATTTTAACAAAGGGCTACTCCAGGTAGGAGGAACTCAGCATTGCACAAACTGCCCATGGTGGGCACCAGCTCAGCAGCATCTTATGGCACAAAGGTTTGAAACACCCTGTGTGAGGAACACTCACACTCAGATCTTCCATCAGTCTTGCACAGGCAGCAGTACCTTGGCTTCAACTTTGTGTTACCAGCCTCAGGTTAGGTGACTGAGTCTGACCCACTCCCTTCTCTTGAATTAATCATGGGCTGTATTTGGTTCATCAGCTGCTGAGTCTCACCTCTGCTTTATGCCAAGGTCAGATTAGAGCTAAAACCTCAAAAAAAAAATTCCTGCATGTAGCAGGCTGGCACTACAATCCCCATTACATGTACACTTTGGACATCTTTCATGGTAGACTTCCTGCATCTAGAAGAATCACAGCATCTGAAACTTCTACACTCTATCCTGCCAAGACATCTCAAAGTACTTCAAAGAAGCATTAGAACTAAGTTCACTTATCTGACAGAGTAAATAATTAATTGATATCAGATAAAATCCATCAAAAATAGACATACATAGAGAGAGCTACAGATAAATTGGTATGTATGTATACATACATATGATACTTTGTACACATGTATAAAGTTTAGGCTGACATGATAGACAACAAAGGACTCTCTACAGCAAAGAAGCTATTTGCTTTTGCAGGGTGTAGTCTGCCCTGACTAAATGGAGGACCACTCACTGTTTTCACAACAGAAGATTGAAATGAATGCTCTCCTCCTGGGAAGCACTGGTTTCTGGGATGCCATCTCCAATAC
>NW_009953332.1:2344993-2365355 GCF_000747805.2 Chaetura pelagica
AGGATCTAAAGCCAGCCTAAGCCTCTCTCTTAAAAGCAGCTTTTGGAAAACAGCTTATACTCCCAAGTTAAGTTTCAGCTGCTTTGTTTCTCTCTTTTTAAGTAACAGACATCTTAGACTCCTACATGGATGTCTGGGAACTTGTTTTAGACTGGTCTTATTTTAGAAATGCTGAGCACTACTAGGGCCAGGGAGTTGTTGGGAGTAATTCAGTCAGCACCTGCTCTTGAAAACCACAGTTCTTCTAAGTGGTCCAAGTCTTGACTGGTTCTACATGTGCCACATGCTTGGCCAGCCTCCAGAATGCTGCCAGCTGGAGTTGCAGAGTAGTGGCTGTTGTCTGTCAGAAAGTTCCATGCAGAGTAGCATTGCTTCCACAGTGACAAAGGCGGGCAACTTGATTTTCATTGCCCCTCTTCCACACAACAGAAATACAGTCTGTTCAAGGACATCATTCTTAATTTGGTATTATCATAGCTAATGGGAGAATCAGGACAAAATGCCAGGTAGGATTTTTGCCTCAACAAATAAAAGGTGAGTGTGCTAGGAATATGGGCATATTTACAACTCCCTTCTGATAAGAACAGTGATGTATTTGTAGCACTGATATACATCCTCACTCCTCAGACTGGTTCTAGCTGATCCATGTAATGTATGCAGAAGGCTTGGTTCTCACAAAATAGAAAGGAAGATTTGCTGTGAGAAATACTTTTTTTTTTTTTTTTTTTTTTTTGTGAATATTAATCACTTCAGCTTTGATAGTGAAGTGATATGAGTAAAAAAGCCAAGAATTGCTTCAGGGCTCCACAGAGATGACTATTGTAGCAAAGACATTTGCTGGAGATAACACTGCTTAAGCTCAGAATCATTATACAGTACAGAGTTAACTCGAATCAACCTGCTTGCTCCCCAAGATTTAAACAGCATTAATGTGATATCCCAGCTGAAGCTGGAACTCGGCAACTCAGAAAATAAAAGTGACAAATTAAAGAAAGTTCCATATGTGTTTTAATCTTAAATGGCAAAAAGAAAACCATTATGCCAGATGATAGGAGAGCAATATGGTCCCAATACACTGTTCATCTCCTTAACAGCTTTAAATAATGTTTGGTACATTTTGCACTAAGAAAAGTATGGGGATTGCTCTAAAAATTTCCATGGGTAACATAAAGGGCATCATCTTTCACCCTGCAAAGTAAGAATAAATTTTGGACCAACTAATATGTGTCACCTGAATATGTTAGTCATTTGGTCATCTTAATAGATTTCCATAACATGACAGAAATTTCACATTTTAAATAGAATATAAAGTCTTGAGGTAAAGATGAAATAAATGTATGCCTTTCTTTTCTCTGGGAAATGTATAGCCACTATTCCCAGTGGAAAGTTGTGGTGCTCCACCAATATTTTTCTTCTAATCTTTTTTATTATATCATATTTTAAAGCTCCATGAAGGTCACAATTCTTAAAGGCAGCCCTTGCAAAAGAATAGTTTTCAGGATAAGCAGACAAAAGAAATACTAGAATTTCCTTTTGAACAGATAGATACTAAGGCACACAGAGGCTGTAAGTGAAAGACCTGAGGGCATCCAGAACAGCAGTGGCAGAGCTGCAATCAGCTGCATGTACTGTCCTCTTCCATTGACTTCAGTGCACACTTACACTCCAGGTGGGTAGATGACCACTGGCTTAACAGGGAAAGATGAAAGGTCACAGAAGTGCCAACAACAGAATGTGCATTAGCCACCACTGCGTGACTTCTGCAAACTGTGAGAAAGCACTAATGGATCATTGAGGATGGACGGTCAAAATGTTCACTAACAACTGACTATTGCACCTAACTGTCTATTATTCTAATGGAATAGAAGCAATACTACAAATTGCCTTAAACAAATACTGAAATAAAATGTTAAAAAAAGCAAACAATCAAACAACCCAAACAACATCTCTGCTGTAATTGATGCTAGATGTTCTTCCACTGTTAAAAACTGCTCTAAGTAGCATTAAATGGGTTTTTCATTAAAACCAGTTGGGCTTGTTTTCTCCTTCTACACTTCCTTATTCACAACCATCATCAGTTTCAGAGGTCATTCTCTTTCTCCTTTTACCTCACCACATTTCCTTCTCCTGATAATTTACTGTAACAGAAGCAGCAGCAGTGCTTCCTACTCATCAGTGAAGAGGTCTGAGCTATGCACCTCTGGGAACTGATGCATATTTACAACATCATCAGGAAAGTTCAGTCACTATGTTGGGTTGGACAGTTTGTGCTCTGACAGCCCAAAACTAATCAAACAGCACAGCTTAAATCTTCAAAACATGAACATCTTTCAAGTTTTATCTAATCTGTAATTTCTAGGGAGGCTTTTAAAAAGGGAAGAAGAAATAATCCTAAAAACAAAAAAATGCTTTGGAAACTTCTAATTATCAGAATCTGTGCCTTACAAGGAATAAAAGCTAACAATATGTAAGACATAGCACAAAGAAGGATCACACAATGGCATAATGAGACTGATAAGAGAAATCACAAAAAGAGAGCAGGATCTTCTTACACATACATGAAACCTTTTACTTTGAAAAATATTAGAGCCTACAGGTAAAATTCCACTAGCTTATACTAGTATGAAATTAATTTTGACCTAGTTTTTAAATTTTATTTTATTTTATAGTATGTAATATGAAAATAAAGTCAAAACACAAAATTTTTATCCTGCCTTTTGAAGCACTGATACATTACATTCTGACAGCATGAGGACATATGTATATTTGTCAGAAGTTTTTGATTTGTCCTTCCTCCACCATCTGAAAACAAAACTGAATAAACCTATCAAGAACTAAGACAGATTAAAAACTTAAAGATGTTACGGTAAATTCTCCAGAAGTGATACTGCACAGGCAGCTGATGGAAGCAGTATGTAACAGCAGAAACAGGAATATGGCCAGGATACCAAGTCTGTCTTTTTAAACTCTGCTATGGATCACTTTAACAAGTGATCTGGACCTTATAAGGTGTATCACATTGACTATGTTTATATGCACTGCATGAAACCAGACGGTTTTATATGAAAAATCAAACAATGTTACAGTTAAAGAATACTGTACCCCAGCTAAAGCTTGAAGTCTTTTCAGGGCAGAACAGCCCCAAAACACTACCCAGAGCTATAATAAAGTTAGAGCAGCAGCACAGTTAGTTGTGAAGCTCCAGGCTTGACATGTATATGCAACAAAAAGATGTCACTCCTAAGCTGTATCTCTCAGAACAAAGCACCAAGGGAAATTATGTAGGTAGGCTTAGCCTAAGAAATAACATCATCTGATACACCAAAGTCTCAATAGAAGAATGGATGAAGAATGTATATAAAGTTATAATAATAGCATAAAAAAAAGGCAGAAACAAATTACATTGAGAAAAACTATAGCCTCAGCAACAATTGGTGTTTGGGGTACAGGGCTAATGTTATGGTTTCCTTCTTCCACAAGCAACAGTAGTTCTTTTAACATTTTTATACAGTAGCTTCAGCAGCTTTCTTTGATAAATCCAGATGGATTTTTTTTTTCTTTTTTAAATAATATGAAAAAATGAAAAGTTTCTAGAGGGAAAAAAAAAATATTAAAAAGAATATTTGTACAAAAATATTCCACAGGACAATAGGAAATTTGTACCCATCTCCTCAGGATCCAGTGCTTCACCTGGTAACATCAAAAACACATAATACATACAGCACAACTAAACATGTTCTTGGCCTGCTCCACATTCCCATTACATCAGCTCTCCTCAGTTTCAACTGCATGTTTGTTTCATCTCAAGCAGGCCAACACTTCATTCCCAGTGAGCTTTCCATCCTCTGTGTTTAAATTCCTGTGCATCCCAGACAGTGACTCCCGAAGTGGAGATAACAGTCAACCCTTCTGGCCATGGCCAGAAATTCATGGCATCCCAAGTTTCCAGACAGTCTTCTCCCTTCTCTGCTCCACTCTCTGCATCTGAATCACACAGTGAGACCTGTCTCTAGGCTTTAGTACACTGAGAAGCATGATTTCCACCTCCAGCAATCAAAGCTTAATGAAAAAACAGTAGCCAGAAGAATTCTGTACCAAGATTTGAGACCATCTGCTAGTGCCTTGTTAGTATATGTTTTCTAGAGTGACCAATCTACTTCATACCAACAGTATGGTATGCATCTGTTAAATAAATATTTTACTGCACAGGCTCTGGATGGATTTCTGATGTAAGGAAAAGATGCAAAGAAAGCCAAAACAAATACTGGCTTGATTATTTTAAGATTTATCTTTTGCTCAAGCACACGTAAATAAATCTCACCCAAGACACAAGAAGGTGGAGTTACACTGGGGAATGCCCTTGGCTTGTCTTGGGAAGGCTGCTAAGAATTTCTAGAATGTTTCAATTAAACTGTTTTTTTTAATGACCTGTAAATGCACCCCACCCTTCACTAGGATAGTGTCAAGCTACTACACACAGACCAGCAGTGGGGAAAGGAGGGATTTGTTGACACTACATTTGAAAAAAAGCACTAGCACTGTTGTGTGTCAATACTCATCCAAATGTGCCCATTTGATATTTTACTGACACAACTGAAAATATGTTTGAATTTCAAACTTGTTGAGATGGCTAGGATGCAGGGATTATTTTCCCCTGAGGGCAGATAAACAAGATGGATGGGCTAAACTCCGAATCGCCTAATGATCAAAATGCAAGGTAAGCTGTCATAGAGAGGGCTCTTCTCATCCTTGCTGACAGCATGAATTCTGCTGAATTATTTCTAGTCCTTTTGATTAATGGGCCTAGTGACTAATTAGTTCATGAATCTTGCTCATAAACGGCACTTTGATAGCTGCCTAATGTTCACTTTGAGAGAAAGACCCCTCTGATGTCAGCTGGATATGTGCTTTCCAGCAAAACCTGTCCCTGGACATTCCCACAGCTGGCAGGCAGTGCACAGGTGCAGCCTGGCCCTTACAGTGGAGCCACAGCCCCCTGCCTGGGACCTCAGATCCACAGTTCCACCCACGGGCAGAAGAAACTGGGGCTGCACCCAGTCCTTCCCCAAAGGCTGAGAGCAGTCAGGTCACAGGCCTCATGCAGCTCCTGTGGCTGTAGTGTGGAGCCAGCACATTTCTGTATAGAAGAACACCCTTCTCCACTTCAGAGTCTGTCAAGATGTTAATATCCTCTTGTGAGGGGTGAGATCAGTGTGTTCTGGAAAAGATGTAATATGCTTTTAGCACTGTGGTGTACACCCTGAGATGCACACTGCTGTTCTGTGTGGTATTGCTATTTCTGAAGGGAATTAGCCAAATCAGCCATCACCATCCAAGAGGGCAGGGACAACCACCAGGTTGCCCTCTAGCAGCACGACACTACCCCCTGACAAAGGTGGAGACATCAGATCCAAACAAATGTCTGCTTGTCAAACTGCCCAGGATGCACTTGATTGCACCAGAAGTAAACAGGGTTATTTGACTAATACTTTGGTGAAATCTTCATTAAAAGGAGAATTATTTCATGGCTTCATCCCATTACAGTTTCTGCTTTCTTCCTTGCCTAGAAGAGCTAGAGTCAACCCACTTAACCATTACACCAGGAGCACAACATCTTATGCATGTTTTCAGATCCCACTGTTCTCTACAAATGCTCTCAGCTACCAAATGTCAGGGTCAGGGCCTCTAACCATGGCAGAAGAGTCATAGGTTTTGGCTTTATAGCTCTTCTGAGATCCCAGTAGCATGTCAGCATTCCATTTTATTCCATCACAGCATTTGGAGGTTTTGTTTGCTGGGAAGGGGTTCAATTCTAAGACGTATCAATGTAGTACAGCACTAAGAAGAACTTGCTGTACTACAACTAGGGAAATGGTCTTGTTTGAATTTTCTGGACTGATGTCCAAGAGAAAATGTAAATTACCACAGCTACTTTCTGACCTCTTCTTCCACTCAAAAAGCACTAGCAGCACTTGCTCAGTGTCCCCCAGTGCACTCATTCCGAGTTGTGGCTTAGTTTGTGCACAGGTAAGAAACTCTTAGGATATTCCCTATGGTACCAGAAGGACTTCTCTACCCCAAGCAAAATGTGAGTATTACTTGAGGAGAGTGTCAAAAATGACACTACAGACTCATCTCCTACACCATCAATTTTAGATTCAAGATATATTTCCACACAGATTTATTTCCTCCCAAGATTTAATCTGAAAATATGCCCTGAGTGCCATACCCTGTAGAACCATGCAATGGGCAGAAGAGAGAGAAGACAGCTTAAAAATTCTATGTAGTAAATCATCTTTCTCTGATTTACATATTTATGTTGAAAGGGGTTACACAAAGGCAAAAGGCCCAGCCTTGTGTGTTTTCCTACCCCTATGGTCCAGGATCCACATATTTAACCCACCTGTAGCTGAGGGCCAGCATTGGGCCCTTCCCACTTACCTCTCCCTGAGTTCATACAAGAGCAGAAGGAAATCTGGGAGAGGTTTGCATCCCACACTTCTCCTCCACACACGCATCCAGCCGCTGGGAACCACTGAAATGGCAGGTCCTGCCAAGACAAACAGATGCACCCAACAAGAATGCAGACTGTTCTGATCCTTTGCTTAGTAGCTGCACAGGCACCTGCAAGTCTGCTAAGCTATTGGAAGACTTTTCTACCACCTTACCACAAGCTGAGTATTTTCTAAGCCAAGATTTGAACCTGTAAGCCAAGTGGTGCTTTCAAAAGAGTGGGTGCAAAAAATCTTCCACCTGACATACAAGTTGCTCCTTCTACCACTTATGCTCAAACAACAAAAACACAGGCCTAGCCTCAGCAACAAGACTGCTGGCTTCTACAGACAGCTGAGAACCATCTCACAATCACAGGCCTTGGTTCTCATGGGGGACTTCAGTTACCCTGGTATTTGCTGGGAAGGCCACACAGCCAGGCATTGACAGTTCAGGAGGTTCCTCCAGTGCACTGATAACAACTTTTTTACTCAGATGGTGGAGAAGCCAACAAGGAGAGGTGTCCTACTGGACTTAGTTCTGAGAAACAAAGAAGGACTGGTGGAAGACATTAAGACTGGGGGTTGCCTTGGCTGTAGTGACCAGGAGATGGTGGAGTTCGGGATCAGATGGAGTAGGCACAAAGCATCTAGCAGAGTCACATGGCTGAACTTCAGAAGACCTAACTTTGGCCTGTTCAAGGAACTTATTGGTGAAATCCAATGAGATAGGGTACTAGAAGGTACAGTGGGCCAAGACAGTTGGTTAATATCTAAGCACTATTTCCTCCAAGCTCAAGATCACAGCATCCCAAAGAGTAAGAAATCAAGAGAGCCAGGAGATCTGCAGGGTTGAGCAGGGAGATACAGACCAAACTCAAGTTTATAGATCATGGAAGAAATGGCTGATCACTTGGGAAGAATACCAGAATATTTTCAGAGGATGTAGGGAGGAATGCAATGAGGAAAGCTAAGGACCCCTTAGAATTAAAACTAGTGAGGGAGGTCAGGGACAACAAGAAAGGCTTAAGTCCATTAGAGGGAAAAGGAAGACTAGAGGAAATGTGGGCCCACTGCTGAATGAAGCAGGTGCCCTGGTGATGGAGGATGCAGGGAAGGCAGAATTACTGAATGCCTTCTTTGTCATGGTCTTTACTGTTAAGAGTCCCAGACATTTGAGACCACAGAGGAAGACAGGAGAAAGGAAGACTTTGCCTTGGTTGGAGGGGATTGTGTTAGAGATTAACTAAGTGAACCAGACATCCATAGATCCATGGACCTCAATGGGACACACCCATGACTGGTGAGGGAGCTGAGAGAAATCACTGCTAGTCTGCTCTCCATCACCTTTAAAAAGTCCTGGAGAACAGAAGAGGTGCCTGAGAACTGGAAGAAAGCAAATGTCACTTCATTCTTCAAAAAGGGCAAGAAAGAGGACCCAGATAACTACTGACTGGTCAGCCTCACCTCCATCCCTTGGAAAGGTGATGGGACAAGCTTGTTCTCAGTGCCATCTCAAAGCATGTTGAGGAAAGGAGGGTCATCAGAAGTAGTTAGCATGGATTCGTGAAGGGGTAATCATGCTTAAACAATCTGATAGCCTTCTACAATCATATCTGGATAGAAAGGTAGATGAGGGGAGAGCAGTGGACGTTGTCTACCTTGACCTCAGCAAGGCTTTTGTCTCTCATGGCATCCTCACAGCCAAACTAAAGAAGTGTGGGTTGGATGACAGGGCAGTGAGGTGGGTTGGGAATTGGTCAAAAGACAGAGCACAGAGAGTTATGGTAAGTGGGGCAGAGTCTATTTGCAGACCCGTGTCTAGTGGAGTCCCCCAGGGGTCAGTACTGGGTCCAGTCCTGTTCAACATACTCATCAACGACCTGGATTAAGGGACAGAGTGCACCATTAGCAAGTTTGCTGATGACACTGAACTGGGAGGAGTGGCTGACACACCAGAAGGCTGTGCTGCCATTCAGCACGACGTGGACAGGCTGGAGAGTTGGGCAGGAAGAAACTTAACGAAATTCAACAAGGGCAAGTGTAGAGTACTGCATTTGGAGAAGAAGAGCCCCACATGTCAGTACAGGTTGCAGGCTGACCTGCTGGGGAGCAGCTGTGGGGAAAAGACACTGGAGTCCTGATGTGCCTTTGTGTGACCAAGAAGGTCAATGGTGTCCTGGGGTGTACTAAGAAGAATGTGGCCAAAGGTCAAAGGAGGTCGTTCTCCCCCTCTACTCTGCTGTGGTGAGGCCACATCTGGAATACTACATCCAATTCTGGGCTCCCCAGTTCATGAAGGATAAGGAACTACTGGAAAGAGTTCAGTGCAGGGCTGCAAAGATGACATGGGGAATGGACCATCTGTCCCATGAGGAAATGCTGAGAGAGCTGGGTCTGTTCAGGTTGGAGAAGAGGAGACTGAGGGGAGGGGTGTCTCATAAACACTTGTCAAGAGCAGGTGTCAGGAGAATGGGTCCAGCTTCTTTTCAGCAGTGTCCAATGACAGGATAAGGGGAAATGCGTACAAGGTGGAGCAAAGAAGGTTCAAGTTAAACACAAGCAAGAAATTCCTTACTGTGAGAGTAATGGAACACTGGAACAGGCTGCCCAGAGAGGCTGTGAAGTCTCCTTCAGGGAGGTTGAACTAGATGATCTTCAAAGGTCCCTTCCAATCCCAACCAGTCTATGACTGTGACTCTGTGACTACCACTCAGTCACAACTGACAAAATCTAGTCCACAAAGCAGCCTATATGACTGTGATCTTCCATTTTCTTCACCTGTAGAAAGAAAAAACTGTGCCTGAACACTCAGTACAGAATGTTCTGGAGCTCAAAAGTCATCTCAGAAAAAATAAAAAGGAAACAAGGTCAACTGTGTCATCTCCACTACAGCAGCCCCACCAGATGTTGCTTTTGCTTTTTTTTTTTTTTGTCCTGTGGTGGCCCAGCACATGAGTAGCTGTGTCAGGTGTTGATATTAAATTTCCTGCAAATTACCTTCCTCTTTGTGGTCTGCAAGTCCTTCCATCTCCTAGCTGTGGCACACAAAGACTGCAGAGAGGAACTATTCTGAAAGCCCAGAAAAGGCCAACCAAGTAAATAACTACATAGGTCCAGCTGTTTTAAGAAAACAGCAGCCTTTGCTAAAAGACTGGAGTTCTACTAACTAGCCAACAACATGTATGCACTCACAAAAAAGTCAAAGCAACACTCAAACTAAAGGTGCTTTCTGGCATTCAAGTCTGGATAGAGAACTCTGGAAGGGTGCTGAAGAGCAGTTTTGGTGTAACTCTTCTCAGAGAATTAGAGACTGGTAGAGATATGCATTATTCAGCTCAGTTCTGTTCTGATGACTTGTTCAGCTTGGCGGCTGTATTGCAAAAGGTAAACAGGTTTCTACCCATAATCTTGTTGTCTCTGAGCAGCAATCCATCTGTCTCTCATTTATAGTATTGTCTAGTGGTGTGTCTTCTTACCCAGGTGACACTCCCTTCAGATACTATTTTAATACCATTGAAGACAGATGAAACCCCAGATTTGCCTAAGCAAATTTTAAAAAAGCTATTTAAAGATAAAGATGCAGAAAAGCTGAAGCTAATAAAGTAAAGATTTCTCCAGAGGGTCCTTAATGGAGAAATTACTGCGAAAGAAAAAAAATCACCAGAAAGCCCTATCAAATAAAATTAACTACAGCAACTTCTAGTTAGGACCCTATAGTAAGGGGTATATGCATATCAAGATATCTTGGTATTGTAAATTTCCTTCCTAAGAGGCTTCAGTCAACCAGTGACAGATTTGAGTCTTGCCTTTGATAAAAATATCTAATGCTCAATTTAGAAACTTCTCAGAAGACTGAAGCTTGTGCCGTTTTTCAGCACATAGAGTACAGAATAGTTCACACCTCATGAGATAAAGATTCTGGGAAACTGTTAATAGGGCAATAGCTGGAAACTCAAAAGCCCAGTGATTGATAGATCTAGGAATCTATGTACAATGAATCAGTTTTGCATACTGCAAATTCTGTTATGAAACTGGAGGTTATTTGCCCTCACTTTAAAAAGGTAATTATCCATGTCATTCAGCCTCCTTAACAAAGAACTAGTGATTGTTTAGATGAACCAGTTTTTCAAGTCTAACAAACAGAGCAGCTCCTGAGGGAAAATGGATTGTCTTGTTAACTAACCGAAAGTCCCCTTGACAAAGAGGACCTACAGCTATTAAAATGAGCTGGTTCTCACTGGCCAGTTTAGATTAAGAGTGAAAAGGCAAAATCAAAACCTGACTTCAGCAGTATGGGGAGACTCCAGATTCTGAAGAAGTTGGCAAGTGCAAGGATGCTGAATAAGTGGAAATATCCTGGACCGATTAAAAAGATCAAAGATCAAAGAGCACTCAAGAGAACTGCCAAAAGTGCCTACAACCTACTGAAGGTGAAGAAGACTTTACTAAGCTGTGCCCTAAGCTGGTTACATCAAAAGACAGCAGAGCCATTTTGTGCCTAACAGCTGCAGGAGGGCCCCAGAAGGGCTACTAGGCTGAGGCACAAGAGCCCAGCATGAGAGGGATACCCTGCCCTCAGCAACTGGCCAGACCCTAGAAACCCAGCACACTCAGGACAAAACCTATGCAGCCAGAAGTGCACAATGTGTACTGCAGCCATGCTTCTCTGCCATGTAGTCTCCCACATGTACAGCATGCCTATCTTCCCCTCTTTTCAGCAGCATGACTTATCATAGAGCAGAGTCAAGAGGATGAGCAGAGTCCACAGGCTGCACGTTGGGTCTCCAGAGCCACAGGTACCTGTCAGATTGCCTGCTGCTCCAAAATTTAATGTTTCGGGTGAGTCATTGATACCCCCAAGGACATTCCCTGCCTATAAGGCAGAACCTCCTGCAGATCAAATTAGTAGATGGGCAAAAAAATCCTGCCTCGACCTCCCTGTCCCAAAAACCCTTCTCTGACCTTGCCACTGCTGGCACACACAAACAGTGCAGGGATCAATATGGAAATATGCTTAAAACCCTAGGCCAAGAAGCTTGTGAATTTTTCTTTTTGAAAGATAGATAACTGGACACAATGAGTACTAATCATATCACTTAATGTACTTCTGGAAGATAGCAGAGCGATAAAGGGCATCACGAAAAAAAACAACAGAGTAAGGCAAACCTCTCTGATGCTTCCTCATCCTGTCCTTCATTTGTCTTGTCTCTGTTAAATGCAAGCTCTTAGGTACCAAGGATATCTAATAGTCTCCATCTGTACAGCACCTTGTGCAATAGAGTGAAATTTCTCAATCAGAGCCCCTAGGCATTCAAGCAAGCTATGCAGTTCATGCCAAGTGATAGAAACATGAAATATCAATTATTATTATTTCCACTGAAATTTCATGGGGAGGCATGGGGATATTTTGAAAGGACCATACAGATTCAGGCCTTGATGTTAATAACTGATCTGCTGCAAACTTTCTTCACTTTAGAAACATTAACATTAATTGTAAAAAATAGCTAGATAGGTCACGTTATGATGCACAGCTTGGGAGATAAGATACTAACACAGAAACTAGTCAAAACGTTGAAAAAAACTACATCAATTTGTGTCACAACCACCACAAAATCACTCAATTTTCAGAAGATAGGTACTCATCATTCTTTCAAAGAGTAGGTTCCTTCAAAAGACTTTGAGTATTTTTAGACCAAGATGCACTCACATCAGTAGTCTCTTTTGAAAGCATTTCAGACCTCTCATTTTTAGTTCTAGTGCACTAGCATTACAGAGAAGACCTGAAGCACCATTCTATTAATACACAACCTCAGGATTATTTTTACTTACAGACAAGTATTTTTTTAAAACTTCATGCACAAGACAGATTGTCTAGCAAGCATTTATCTGTAGCAAGTAGAGATTGTCTAGCAAGCATTTATCTGTAGCTTGTTCTAAGTACCTACCAAGGACAGACAGCTCTTAATATTTACCAGCTAAAGTTGCCTTGCCATCAAAAGTTGCAGTAACCTACACGAGGTTACACAAGGTGTAGCAGAGGACACAACCTCTGTTGAAGCATGGGCTGGTAATCATGGACAGGTATATTTTAACTTCTGGGCAAAAATAGAAGGGTAGAATTGGTGAACCATGGAAATGTTTTATGGAAGAAGTAGACCAGAATCTCCCACAAGGGAAACTTCATCATTTGGAGTCATTAAGGTTTTCCACTCTCTCTGAGCCATTTTTTAATCAAAACTGAGCCTGAAATCTCAGGACAATGCTGCCTGACCAGTCCTGTGAAAGAGTGCAAACTAAATAACTATATGCCACTCCAGAGAATATAATTTCAGAGAGCAAGACTTAAGAGAACAATTTTTTCTAGACTTCAGGAATATGGGAAATAAAAAAAATGCAACAAAATTCTTTCTTCAAATTGTCATAATACAAAACACATTTTTGTGCTATGAAGACATCACAAGACACCAATGCAGCTAGAAGCCAAGGTAAACATACCTTGAGAAGCCACTGAGTTGGATTTCAAAGTCTGCCAACCCAAAAGGAAAGAAAAACAAACAAAACCAAAACATGCTAAGTTTGTTTTGATCAGACACAAGCACTAGAGTCTAAAACTGTACCACTCTGGCAGTTAGACATGAGATATGAAAACCTTACATCTTTAAATACTGGTTCCAGCCCAGACCAAACTGCAGTTGGTGAAGCAACTGTATAATTTGTTTCGTGAACCAGGTTGGAGGCCTCTGCCTTGTTTCTTTTCTTTTGCTTTCTCAGAAGTTCCCATCTTGGAGACAAGATTCCAACCTTGGTGGTGCCCTGCTTGAACAGATGGCCAGAAAGTATCCTAAGAAGATGAAGTCTCTTCAACAAATCAGTGGACAGCTTAGGTTCCAGCATTGCTCAGCTAACACGTCTCAGGAAAAAAAAACCACAACTGCTGTGTTTTTTTGTTGTTCTTTTGGGGTTTTTTTCCAGCTCAGAAAGAATTGTGGTCCCAAATTGCCATGACAAAAAACTCAGTGACTTTTAATGGAGTTAGAAGCAGGCTTGTCCAGTTCAGCTGTGATCATATACTTTTCCAGGTGCCTACTGGACTAAATAAATACTCAAGAGATTGCCATACACACAGAAAGACAGATTAAAAAAAAAAAAAAAAAAAAAAACTTGATAAATTATTCTTGAGGAGTAGTTTGTTGCTGCTGAAGGGGAATATTTCACCCCCACCAGGTGTTTCCACCACTCCTTTGTGCCAGCAGGAGTAAAAATTGGTCTGCTTCGAAACTTACAATATGAAAAAAGATTGATCCAGCTGACTGCATAGCCACTCAGATTCTAATTAGTAGCCAACAAGACGAGGTGTGCCTGGAGGTGGTGAAAGAGGCTGGAGCTCCCCCTTTCTATATAGGCTGGGTTGGCTAAGATATAAAACTAAATGGGATGTTCTTACCGTTGTGTTCCCAAATTGAATCATTAGCCTTACTTTGTGGAAAAAATATTTCCATTTTCCTTTTTGTGTGATAGTTAAGATTGTTAAGGGAGAAGCTCTTTGCCTCAGGTTTGGCCCTGTGTTTCCCAAAGCAGAGTCTCAGGTATCTAATCTTATAAAAAAAAATCATTCAGATGGTGAAGCAGAATACAGCAGAAAAAAAGATGTGTTCAGAGGGGGACCCTGACCAAAGAAATTCCTGGGCAGTTTCCCTTACGACTTATGTGCCTGTCCCTCACACACTTTACACATTCCTCATGAGCCTTTTTACACCAGTGTGGTTTCTGGTCTGGGGTCTATCACATCATTGGATTCTTTCTCTGTCTCCCCGTGGACCATTAACTGTTCTTACCTGATTGAATTGCAGCTTCTGCTGGCTGCTGTAGCCTCCTTATCTTGTGGTTTGCCCTTCTTGTGTACCTGCGAGCTGGCAGAGCATGGGAAACTGAAAAGTCTTAGGATAAGCACTGCTTAGCAACAACCAAAGCATCAGTGTATTATCAACATCAGTCCCATACTAAATCCAAAACACACACCAGGTACTAAGAAGAAAATTAACTCCATCCTAGCCAAAAGCATGTCTAGGTGAATGTCCACGCCTTGCAGCCTAAGGTTTCAGCAAATCTAGCTACTAAAGCTAAGTAAATAATGCTAAATTAACAGTATACCAAATTGCACAACATTATGCTGTAACCCCTCCATCATGATGCTAAATGATTGACTATGAGCAATTCTATTTAAAACTTAACTCAATCTGAATGGCTGATAAGTCTAAAACTGTACCACTCTGGCAGTTAGACATGAGGTATGAAAACCTTACATCTTTAAATACTGGTTCCAGCCCAGACCAAACTGCAGTTGGTGAAGCAACTGTATAATTTGTTTCGTGAACCAGGTTGGAGGCCTCTGCCTTGTTTCTTTTCTTTTGCTTTCTCAGAAGTTCCCATCTTGGAGACAAGATTCCAACCTTGGTGGTGCCCTGCTTGAACAGATGGCCAGAAAGTATCCTAAGAAGATGAAGTCTCTTCAACAAATCAGTGGACAGCTTAGGTTCCAGCATTGCTCAGCTAACACGTCTCAGGAAAAAAAAACCACAACTGCTGTGTTTTTTTGTTGTTCTTTTGGGGTTTTTTTCCAGCTCAGAAAGAATTGTGGTCCCAAATTGCCATGACAAAAAACTCAGTGACTTTTAATGGAGTTAGAAGCAGGCTTGTCCAGTTCAGCTGTGATCATATACTTTTCCAGGTGCCTACTGGACTAAATAAATACTCAAGAGAAAAGTTTAGAAGTCATGTATGTGAATAAAATACAGGACACATCATTTATATATAAAAAGAATTTACATATCTATAAGCTAATAAGCATCAATTTTTTAAAAAAAATGTTTAAAATATCTAAATTCAAATAGCCTAAACTGCCAAAACCCAAGGACATTTATGTGAATAAAATACAGGACACATCATTTATATATAAAAAGAATTTACATATCTATAAGCTAATAAGCATCAATTTTTTAAAAAAAATGTTTAAAATATCTAAATTCAAATAGCCTAAACTGCCAAAACCCAAGGTTTTACTCATGTTTAATTCTTAAATTTCAGAATCATTTCAGCACATGATTGAGGTACAATATCTCCTCTCACAAAGGCTCTATATTAAATTCCTCACTGGCAAAGGAATTTTTATGGAAGGTTAATGCTTCCTGTAACATTTATCCTGGATAGTGTGGCTTCTCAAATAATTTTTGTAGCTTTATTTCCTGCACTGTTATAAAGCTTTATCTTCACTATAACAGCTCTACAAATACCACATCTTCTGCCAATACAAAGGCAGTAATTTCTCAGTCCCACCATGCTGGCTAATTAAACACAAGACCCAGGTTAAAATAACATGTAGAGTGGATATAAAATCCAGAAAGCAAAGAGACACCAAGCTGAGGTTGTCATACCCAATGCCACATAAACTTACCTAGCCAATACACCACTTCCCACTACACCAGTTCAATCTGAAGCAACTGTGTTTCAGCCTGGGCCCTACTGTCCTCTCACATCCCACAAAACAGGTATTTGCTCTCCTGCAGTTAAGAGGAGGACATGGGCATAAAACAAATAGGTCTCCAGCCACTGCAAAGTACTCTTGGACACATGCAAGTTCCTAGCCAGAAAGCAGGTGTAAATAGAAAAATAACATCAGTTGAACTAATTGGGGATTCAGTTGTTGGGTAAAATGAGTACAGCTGGCATGCTGAGGTGTCAGACAGGGCTGTAGCAGAATAGCAACTAAGAGTAGAGTGTAAAATATAGCAAGAAATGCACATGCAGCTTCATCTCATACCCTCATGCTGGCTGCTCTTTGAAGTTAGGTAGATTTTTTTAAGCATACTGCTGTTTTAGCAGACAGACGTAGCAACACTGCTCAGCCACTACCTGTGACATCTGACAAGACACAGACCCCAGCACACACTACTCCAAGACACAGATATCCCAGTACCCACCTGACCCAGTGCTACAGAGCAAAAAACTGTGGTAGAGGCACTACAGAGGTAGTGATGGAAGAACAAAGCCATAGAAGCCTTTTTTTTGTCATGTGAATGGGAAGAGCTTTGTAGAAACCAGCTTGGCATGTTTTTGGGAAAAGAAAAATAAAGTAAAACAGCACTGATGCACACAAGAGTGTTTTGTGTATTAAAGCTGGAATTCTTGGTTTTTTTCACATACTTTCCACTCTAGTATCAGTACATTGACTGCCCTAGTACCCCCTCCTCCAAACTGGCTAGTCCATCAGGTCATCTTTGTGTATATCCTAATGCTAGTCACATTAACAAGAGGATCTACAGCTAGGATATCCTCCATTCTCAAAGTCAGGTAATAGATGCCAAGTCTAAAAGTCCTGTGCCACCATCATAAAACATTTCCAGATGGCTTAGATGTCCCTGTGTACAGTACTGCACTGAAGTAAAACACCATCTTCCCTAGCTACCACTAAATAAACCAAAGCGCAGGGTTTGACTTTTAGTTGCTTGTTTTTGCAGGCGTTACAACAGATAAGAGATTGGATATAAAATTTTTCCTTCTTTCTTTCAGGTTAGATACCTCTACTGTCCTCTTGCTACACAGAGTTATCCTACAGTTTGGAGGGCTGAGGATGGTAGGCTGAAGAAGTGAGGAGATCACAGGAAGGTGAGTGATTGTCCCATGGAGGTGACTGACAACCAAGGCACATCTATGGGATGTGCTGGACTCTCACATACAGCTAGAAAATCCATGTACAGGATACAAAGATACTATCATTCTTCCAGAAGCATAAGCAAAATGAAATGCTAGTGAGTTTGACATACGAGGGCTGATATCAGAGCAGAGCCTCAAATCATTAGGGGAAAAGTTATGTCCGTTAAAATTTCTTTCCAATTAATTCCTGTAAATATAAAAGTAAACAAAAAAAGTAAATGCAACAAAACCCAAATAAATTCTCAGTTACACTCATGCTGTGCTACAGAAGTCTTGATTTAGGGCAGAATAAGCCCCACTCTGTCTAATAGCTGTTGTAAAAGTGGAATCATTGCACCCCACATGCAATTGGATTTGATGACAAACCTCACAGTCACTTGTCTTGCTTATTTTTCCAGCTGTTGGAGTTTTCTGAATAGCTTCACTACAGTGCAGGTTAGAAGGTGACTCACTGGACCAATGGCCAAGGAAGGAAATATTGCTTCTCCTCAGGCTGCATTCCTAAAATTCAGCAATTTCAAGCAACTTCTCCCTCTTATTTTAAAAAGTAAGTCTTTGTGGATAGGGGCTGAAGAACAAAACAAAAGTGTCTTCTCTATCATTTTCTAAAAATCACCACTGGCAGAAGATTTTCACATTTGGTTTAATCCTGAGTTTCTTTTGAGTCAAGATGTCAGTCTGGGAAGTGCCTGGTTATGACCTAGTTTCAACAAAAAGTACAGCAACCTGGGCAGATCGAGGTTAAATGCCAAGAAGGTAATTGTTTCAAAAGTCAAATGACATGGTGCAACCATGAGTAATGCCATGTAAGGCACTACAGAAGCAGTGCAAACAAGTTAACAGTAAGGCAAACAGGTGCTGGGTAACGGGTGTTGTGATCTGTCTCCTTCAGCAGTACTGAAGACCTGAAGGTAAAGGAGGTGGGGGCACCTATCAGGGTTGCTACAAAGTCGGCTTTACTGCTACTGCCTTTATGACAACAATATAAAGTAACTCCCACAACACAGTGAAGATAAGCTCTTTAAAGAAAATATAAAAGCATTAGCTTGGCAATTCATCCGAACCTCATCATGCATCGTAGACATTTCTGAAGTTTAACAAAGAAAAGCACATCATTAAAGAATACTGCTCTATCACCATTCTTATGCAAATCTTTTCAGATACTTGGGTGGAAAATTCCATCTAACATGCAGTGAGAAATAAATGTTGCAGGGTGGAAATTTCAGCTATACCAAGTGCATCTATCACTTGTATAATCCAAACTACTGTATGTGCCCTGACTACGGAATTAGTATTGATCCATTCACCATGTAAACATCAAGTGCTTTCTATTATTACTTGAAATAGCATGCTATCACAATTTCTATTTCCTCTCTCTATCTTAAATAGAAGTATTGCACATTAGCTCTTCCCTTCGTGTACTTTTTTGCACAGCTATCTAACTACAGTGTTCAAGGCTGTGCTGGGTTTCCTGCAGACATCTGCAGTATTACCATCAAAGTACTTTATTTTCAAGTCATCTCTGAAGGAAGGCAAAACAACTCTCATTTACATTGAAACCTGTTACTTTGACTTCTTTGTAGAACACAGAGGGTCCTTTGTTTGAAAATCTCTGTTGTGATTACCATTATGAATGACTACCTCGAAAAAGCTCTTCCAAATCTTACTCACACACCTTTCATGAGTATCACTGAGATAAGAGTGGACTGCAAGAGTCTCAATAGATACGTCATCTGAGAACACGTAAGTGGGGAAAAAAAATAATCATTATTTATATCTTACCTGTCTTAAAAAAAAAAGCTGATGTGGCTAAAATGTATCATTGGAAAGTGCTGGGAGATGCCTTGAAGCATAATGTGTTCCACCCGTTAGAACCTTGCTTTGCATGGTGGAGAATTTAAAATGGAAAGATGAGGATTTGGCTCCAAAAAAACTTCTAAATTTTAGACTTGAGATTTGTTCCTAAATCTGGAGACTTCAGCAAGACAGCAATGCTGCCTTGGAGCTGTGTGGCACTGGATGCACTTTGGCTGTTTCTCCAGTAAGCCGTGACTCACGCGTTTTGCATTCTGGGTGCTAGGTCACACAATCAGCAATGTTTCAGTTGTTTTTCCAGCACAAAATGAAGTCAGCTGCTGTAGTCAGAGGAGAGTTTTCTTCTAAGGTAATTTATAGATTACCACAGAGACTTCTTCTCAAAAGAACAAACCAACTTTGGTGCCCACATCTTACTGCAGCCCCAGTGGAAGTTGAGCCCCAGCTCTCTTAATAGTTCAAAAATCCCCATTTGCAGCTTCTGGAAACATTTACAACTCTCTTCCTCTGTTTTTTATTCTTTTCCCCATGCATAAATAATGCATCCTGCTGACACTTTAGTCACAGTTCAAGCTGATGCAAAAATAGAAGTGCAGTGACACCCTATCTAGGCAAAACCTACATGAATTACTGTCCTTCCAGGTAGCTGCAGAGAAAGCATGGTCTGTAGGCCAATAAGGAGGCATTACAGCTGAAAAAAATTCATTTCTAATGCCCTGCTGCCTCTTTTCTGGAGCCATTGATTCAAGTCCCTGTTTGAGTTCAAAAACTATGTGTCAGAAGGCTGAGATCATGTCTCCATGGCAGCCAGACCCCAAGCCATATAAAGGTTTAAATGTCAAAAGAGACATCATGGACTGCATCAGGGAGTCCTGCAACCTCCAGGGACAATCAGCACACACTGCCCAGAGCAAGCCCCAGGACCTCTGCTTACCTCTCCAAAATGTGATTGGTGATAAAGACCTCATGTAATACTTCCACAAAGGTTCACTACAGAAAAGTTTGTCAGGGAAGGGAAAGTAGCACATGCAAAAGCCTATAGTCTCCTCTGCTTGGTGGACGCAAGAGATTATATGGTCTTCTGCCACAGTCAAAACCATTGGGCAGCTCTTCATATGTGCCTGTCCTGGTCACACAGAATGCAAAAGTAATGAGCCAGGACCACACAGGAATTCTGCACTGGGAAATCCATGTAGAGAAAAGAAACAGACCCCATTTGCTCAGGCTTGCTTTTTAGACAAATACCCACAGCAGAAGCACCCATGTTTCTCTGCTTTATGCCTGTCACCCATGATGGCAGCACAACCTCAGAAAACATCCATGGGAGATCAGCTTCCCACCTA
>NW_009953332.1:2365384-2370704 GCF_000747805.2 Chaetura pelagica
CTTTCCCTAAATACAGAAAGACCAGAAGGCCTAATAATCTAATAATCACACAGATTGTAAAGCCCATCTTCCCCAGAGAAGACAATGAGGATGGCAGGACTCTACTTCCAGAACAACTGCATCTTCCAGATCTCCCTCTCTCAATGTAGCACAATAAAGATTCCAGCCTCAGAGGTCACAGCAGTGCTTCTCACCACATTTCAGATGTAGACTACCTGATGCCACAGCACACCCACATGTCAGCTGCAATCAACATTCCAGCAGCCCCAAGCCCAGAAAACATCTGAGCAATCTCAAACCATGTCAAAGTGATGGCAGACAGCAAAGGGAAGACAGGACAGAGGAGGAGGAGGAGTACTCTCAACCTGTAAGTGCCCATACTTTTCCTGTTGTGGGCTCATTCCCCTCAGCAGTCCTGCAGTCCCTCCCTGAGACACCCACGTAGAAAACAAAGAAAAGAGATGGTGCAGGCATCATTATTTTTTACATTACTGGAGTGTTAATGATTTATTCCAGCTGATAATCTGACACCAGGTGTTGGGGTGCCAGGGAAGAGGGGGGAGGCAATTCCCTCCCTCAAAAGAAGGCAGTAAGAAGGACCTGTTTCTGTGCAAAGTATGTAAACTTCAACACAGGGCTTTTTGGCATGTTTCTGGTTTATAAAGCATCCCATAGGCCTGTGGACCCAAGCAAATACTGACAGCCATCTCTGAGAGTGGTTGCATACAGAAGAGTGTGGCCAGTAGGTCAAGGGAAGTCATTCTCTCCCTCTGCCCTGGTGAGGCCACAGCTGGAATACTGCTTCCAGTTCTGGACTCCACAGTTCAAGAGAGACAGGGAACTACTGGAGATAGTCCAGAGAAAGGTGACAAAGATGAGTGGGGGATTGGAGCATCTCTCTTATGAGGAAAGGCTGAGAGAGCTGGGACTCTTTAGCCTGGAGATGAGATGGCTTAGGGGAGACCTTATTAATGTGTGTAAGTATCTAAAGGGTGGGTGCATGGAAGATGGAGACAGACTCTTCTCAGTAGTTCCCAGTGACAGAATGTGAGTCAATGGGTACAAGTTGGAACGTAGGAAGTTCCATTTAAATATGAGGAAAAACTTTTTTACAGTGAGGGTGACAGAGCCCTGGAACAGGCTGCCCAGGGAGGTTGTGGAGTCTCCATCTCTGGAGATACTCAAACCCACCTGGATACAGTCCTGTGTAAAGTGCTCTAGGTGATCCTACTTCCATGGTTGGACTAGATGATCTCTAGATGTCCCTTCCAACTCCAGCAATTCTGTGATTCTTTTGCTATGACCCAGGCAAGAGAGAAGCCTCCTTCATCGGAAAAACAAATAAACCAGGTATCTGGGATGCACCAGGGCTTATCAGAGAAAAATCCTGAACAGGAAGACAGAAAACTGCTGTCAGATAAAGAATCGTTCAGGACTTGACAGAAGTATCTCTCCTTCAAGCTCCCAGCTCCTCAAGTGTGTCTCAAAACAGAGACAAACAAGAGGTGCTCCAGCAGTTTCTCCAGGTCCCATCTGAGCTCTCCTCTTGTTGGGAATTTTAACTGTAAGTGCAATGCCAGTATGTGCCTTGCCATCCAGACTTAGATGTAGGGCTGCTACAGCAACCAGTGACAAAAGTAACTGTGAAGAAGTTGTTGACAGACCCCCAGAATTAAACTGACTAACCAGTAGGAGGACTCGGGGAGATGGGAAGCTCAAGTACTTTTAAAAAGTGGGGGTGCAATTGTCAGGCACATTGGAATTCAGTGGTAGCTGGGCAAGTAACTCCCTTTAGACTTCCTGAAAATCCTAATTTTTTGTAAAATTATCTGAGATTACCATGTTCTGTGTACATCATGGAAGGAACTGGAAATTAAGAGAGAAGAAACAGAAGATAAGGGAGATGCAGGGGGTAAATGCATTATGAACTCATAGACAATAGATACAATTGCACCTGAGCTTTATTGTCATTGGAAAAACTGACAGCAAAGATAGACTATAGCATGCTAGTATACCATTAGCACTTTGGTCACTCGTTTATCTTTCACACATCTTCCAAGCTTCTCTAATTTTCAACCCAAGAAGTTCCTAAGTAATACCTTTGTATCCTCCACCAAATCCACTCTTTGCCAGACCATCAGCTATCTTCCATTTCTCAGATACACTTTAGATACCATGAGACTCGGTAGCAGATACCCATGGACAATCCCTTGAAATTAGGTTTGTCTGTCTGTTTATTTAAAGCGGGGTTGCAAAGCACTCTGAACTGTTCCTCTTATTTTTTTAATTAAGCAATGTAAAAAAGGAAACCATGCTACCAGAAATTACTTAATAAGTCTTGCTGTTAATTTCACACAACTGCTAATTATAAGGTCAGTCTCCTCCTACTTAGGCTAAAATAGTCAAGTCTTGCACATAAGTAGGTACCAAAGAAGCAACCAATGCTTTATCACTTACCTATCACCATCAAAATCTGCTGCTTGAACCTGGCATACTCCTGAGAAAAAGTTGGCAGAGGAATATTTGTACCACGCTACTTCTGCTAACATTGTGGCTAGGGTCTCTAAAGAGTGAAAAGTGAAGTCTTAGTGCTCTCTAGGGTACTTAGGAATGTTTTCTGTGCCATTAATTGTGATTTATTTTTTTTTTTTTTAAAAAGGAAGTAATAGTGGAAGTGGAGATGGGAGGCCAGACCACCTTACCAGCTCAGCAGCCAAATATTTTTCACCTTTGCAGCTATATCCCCTAGCCACCCATCAGCACAGCCTGCACTCTTTTCCCCTCAGAAGTGGCAGGGAGTAACTCATGCTAGCCCAACATACCTGAGAAACCTACATTTTAAAGTGCTCTGTTGTCTCACCTCGCTCTTATGTGCTGTTGTTCAACTAAAACTTGTGTGACTCCTGTGAGATTTCCACCAGCACCTCCACCCACATGCAAGGCTGCCACATATACTAGTCCTCACAGCTGCAGGGCCTTTTGCATTGCCCACATAGATCTCCAAGATGTGCTGGCCATTACCCTGTTGAATAAATGGCTCTGAACTGTAGCAGAGCAGCTTCCCTCTCCTGTTACTGTGTTGATGTCAAAAGGGTGATACCTGTTTGCTCACTTCAAAATAAACACACACATTTCTTCTTGGGAGAGGATTTTGGAAGCATCTGTCCAAAGCCCTGAGTAAATCACCAGGACACCAGGGAAGAAGAGAGATTGCAACAATCTCCTGAGGGTGCAGGCTTCCAGCTGGCAGCCTTTTGAGTGTTCTTCGTTCGGTGTGCAGCTTCCTTACAGTGCCCATGCCTTGTCACACAGTGGAGCTCAGAAGTCTGGCTGTGGGACCTGAACTGGGGCAGCCAAATACACTGCAGCTCAACATTTTGCCTCCAAATTTAAAGCAGCCCTTGTGTTCTCTGTTGGTTCCCACTCCAGTGCAAATCCCTCAGAGCAGATCACGCTTCATTTGGTGCTCAGATTCAGAGTGCAGGGTGCTGATAGAAAACAGCTCCTTCTCTCTTCAGCCGTGTGCTTCTCCTCAGCATTAATTGTGTTGGCACCCTCACCCCTCCTTCCTCTGCTGAACTCATGCACAGGTCTCTGCATCTGAGGTCTGCAGATGTGATCTCCATCTGCACAGCCATCCCACTGGCAAAATGTAGTTCAGTCCTACCAATCACCCAGCCCTACTGTAATGTCAATTACAGTGCATTTTCTCTGGTGTTAGCTTCTGTCATGCAGCCATATCATGGATATGTGTCTACACATATGCTTTCCCCAGGGAAACCTCCACGAGATTATTCAGGATAGAGTCATTACTGGCCTGCATCTGCTCTAAAAATCAGGAGAAAATGTTGAGGCAGTAAGTCAGGTAGCTCCTTTCCCTATGGCAAGACTAGGACATGCACGTAGGTCAATGTATTCAGCCTAAGCCATAGAGAATCCATAAAATAGTAATTAATAGCCCAAGCTCTGAAGTCTTAATAATGGACTGTAATAAAGAACCAAAGTCCAAATCCTCAAAGGTATTCTGATGCCTAAGTTCCTTTGGTTTCAGCACCATTATGTATCTGGGCCTGACCTACAAAACGTCACCTGCAAAAGCAAGGCCACACTCACAGGTAACACAATTCTTTTCTCCATTGTCTTCAAAAAGTCCTTAGAACCAGCCTGCACAGAAGCATGGTAGTAGGTGGTCTTTAACAACCCTGGAAGAAGCCAGAAGGGCAGGCTCATTGAGAAGTCCCTTTTCTTTCCGTAAAACAGAAGCACAAGTTTTTGTGTGGTTTTTTTTTTGTTGGGTTTTGTTGTTGTTTTTTTTTTTTAATTATTATTATTGCTCCCTATGCTACTCTTTAAATGAATCCCAAATAGATGTTTGGATCCTCTGAAACAAGAAGGCTACACTTGGCACCTGCTGCATTACAGACTGTGCCTGTGAAACTGAATTTACAAGGACAAGACCAGAGAGAATGGAAAAAAAAAAAACCCCAAGGAGCTGTTGAAATCACGCATTTGCCTATATTAATAATTGGTCTTTAAGAGTAACCAAAGACTGCCATGCACTTAACTGTGAACATCCTCCATAAGTCTTGAGTGTGAGACACAAGCTACTTGCAAAATCAGCTCTTTGGGAGGATGGCTCTCACTCCCAGACACTGCTAAGGCACAGGAAAGTAAACCCAGCTGATCTGCAACTGCTACTATCGTGTACACGTTTATTAGACAACGCCCATGAAAATGTGACACCGTGAGTGACAGGTGGCATTACCGACGTAACTTCACACAGCAGAACTGAAATCCAGGCACATGTGTAGCTCTAAAAACATCCCTAAACAAAAGAAGTACGAAGAGAGTCAGGCAGCTGCCTGATGTTTGGGCTGGTCTGCTGGGAGCAGAGAAGAAATCTCAGCAGGTCAGATCTTCACTTGAATCTGCTAGTAGGGGGAGAACTTCACGTAACTGAGCTGAAACTCCCACCAGGACATGCAGAGTCTGTCCATGTCCGTGATGTACAAAGGAAAGAGAATTCTGCTTGTGTGAGTAATTTCTTCCTGGCCTGTAAACCTGCCCCTACGAACCAGCCAAGGGTCACCGGCAGACCCGGCAGTGAGGTTTTGATTCGAAAAGTGTGGCATTTAAAGCAGGTGAAAGTGTCACCAACTCGCGTAAAGCTGGATGAAAAAGCACCGGCGCTTCCAGCCACGCAGAGAGATCGAAAAGCCACGTCGTGTGAGGAAATTAAAAAGAAAAAATATTCGCAAAACCTGTAGGGACACAAAGAACACGGAGGCAACCAAAAATTCGGGATTCTGGAGCAGCTCGG
>NW_009953332.1:2371294-2376672 GCF_000747805.2 Chaetura pelagica
CCCCCTGCTCCTCTCTCTCTCTCTCTCTCTCTCTCTCTCTCTCTCTCTCCTTCCTTGTCTCCCGGTCCCTTTCCATTGTTTCCCGCCTGCGTGGCCGGTTGAGCCAGTTTATCCGAAGGCACGTCCAGCGGCACCATCCAGGGTTATCCGGGCGCTTTTCTGTTGCACCCAGGGCGGCTCCAGGCGTGGGATCCTTCCTTCGGGGCATCTCCCATCAGCTCAGCACAGACCCAGAGCCCACGGTGCTACCAGTCCTACTCTAAACACGCCAGTTTTAGTTGCTTTGGTTGTACCCGTTTTTTGGTTTTTTTTTTGGTATTTGTCTTTCAGAAATAACAGATCTGAGCTTCAGCATAAACATATATATAAAAAAAAAAGCTTTGAGGCCATCTGCAGTGTTGGTGGGCACAAGAAGATCCCGTGGCAGAGCATTTGGCATCCAGGAAAGGCACTCTGGGAGGAGGAGGAGGAGTATGCGAAATTCATCAAAACTAATTCAGCAAAATGAAGCCAATGTAGACAACAGGCCAGCATGGGGAAACTTAGCCAAGTAGGTTATTTCCCACCAAGTCTCTTGCCAGTTGTTAGACAAGGCTTAGATAAAACCATTGCAGAAATTAACAGAGAAGGGATCAGTGCTCCAGAGCCTCAGGTTTTTTTCTGTCTGAGGACAACAGTTGCATCTCCTGACAGTGAACTGCCTCTCAGAGCACACAGCCTTACTATCCAGAGATAATAGGGAAGCTACTGCTGATAACACCCACCTTTTCAGATCTTGACTACATGGTTTCTTTTTAAAATTCTGTACCATGTCGTAATACAGCCCAGTGCAGAAAGACTTATGTAAACAGTTCTGTCATGTTACCACCTGCACTGGAGGAGCTGATAACCTACCTGTGCTCCATTCCCCTCCAGGCAAGGCAGAACAGATGGGTTCCTTCGATGCTCACTTCCAGGTGATTACCTAAGGATGGCAGTAGCATGGGCAAGACATCACAATGTTGTCCTCTTGTCTTCCATATCCACTAAGATTTCTGGTGAAAATGTGCTGTCAGGTACAGCCAGCACTCGCTATAAATAACAATAATTTGTCAGTCTTGTTGCTACTCTAGAATAACAGTATAAAACATGAAAGTGCTGCAGTAGGTATGTGCAGGTTTGCATCTTTTTATTTCTTGCAGCATCTACAAAACAGTGCCTTGGAAACATAGGACTGAAAAAGCCCCCTCAGTTCTCAAACAGAGTCCTGCACCTCTTGGTTCCCTACAAAAGCTTCTCACACTCTACCTTAAATCAAGTTAGTTTTCTCAGACTTGCTGTTTACATAGGTGGACAGTCACCAAAGTAAAAAGATGCAAATGCTTATTTTTTTTATGGGTAAAGCACAAAGAAAAGTGAATTAAAAGGAATAATTTAATAACAGAAAATAACATTGAAATACTTCTGGCAGTGTCTTTTTTTTACTTCCCTTGAACAATATCATGGTTCATTAGCAGTGCCCTCAAGATGGTGTTAGTAATCTACTGCAGAATTGGTCTGGTCATCAGGTTGCCTGTAGACACTGCCTGGCTTCACCTCTGAGGGTACAATGCTGCTAGACAGAGTCCTTCCACTGGTTCCAGTATATTTGACATATAGCCATTGCTGAGAAACACCAAAAAAAACAACTGAGTGTGTGTATGGAGTGTAATAAATATCTAGGTCACTAGGGTTTTGTTAGGCTTGATACTTACAAGGGCCAGACTAGGATACATTTTGCATGCAACCCATCTGGAATTCCAGTGCACAGTCATTTCTAAGAATCAAGTGTCATCCACAGAGATTTTCCATTTATGTTAGTGGGAGTTTCAGGATCAAAAGAGACTTGCAGGCAGGTTCCGAATTGTGTCTCCAAGACATTGCTGAAAAGGTGACTTAAGCATGCAGAGAAATCCTTGACTTCTGCTCTGATAACCAAAGGATGTATGCCAGAGGGCATGCAGAGCGAGGTACTGATGGAGAAGCCAAAAGCTTCAGACTTGCCAGGGAGATCCTCTCAAAAGAGGCTGTTACTCTTGGCAATCGATAGTACTCTAAGCTGATCAGAACCAGCAGTAGCAGTGGGGCAGGATGAAGTAGTGGGAGGGGAAAAGGTTGGCAGGAACTTCTAGCACAGCTGTAACAGCAGAGATCCTCAGGTTCTTGGTAGGTGATAGGAGTCTGCTATGAAGGGTGGAAAGAATTGGCTGATGGGCTAGGGCAGGACAGGAAAAGAACACATTACCTCAACAGTTGTGTACACACTCTTAAAAAATCCTAGCAGAGACGTATTTGAAATGTGCAGCTTTTACACGTGTCAATTTTACACACAGGGCTCGGTTAGGTAAACATATCTAGGGCTTGTGTACCACACCAAGACTACCCACTAAGTCAAATATACACCTCTGAGTACAAAGGGAAAAGTATGCCAGACTTACATGGCATGGGAAATACCACCAGCCTAGGAGAGTGCCAAAATACATGGCCTGATGGGTTTTGCAGTGTACATGGTCTCATATTTTATTTGGTGATGAATACTTGCCATGCAGTGTTTGTGGAGGCAAAGAGAATAAAGCAAGAGTGGTATTCATGTTGTTTGCCAAGAATAATACCACAATATTTGCTTATGTAGTTTGCCAAAATCATGAAGAATCACAATATACAGGCATTAGGCCAAATGTATCTGTTTCTGACACGATCTACCAGCGTACTGCAGCTGAAAGCATCACTTGTCCTCTATTTTAAGTATTACAAAGTCTACAGTGTATCTTGCTTTTGATTTTTAAGTCAAATACTCTCTGCATACATATATATTATACATTACATATACACACTTTACTCTTGCAGGATACAACACAACCAACCGTTCCAAAGAGAATGATGCAAAGCCAAAGCCTCCTCTAATTAAAAGTTAACAAGGATGCAGAACCAGTACCTACAGTGAGTACGTTCACGAACACATGCAAATCAAAGTGACATAACAGCAGCAAAAAGTTACTTTCACCATTCTCTGTCTTCCGTGGGATGAGCCAGCCCTGTCAGCTGAATTATAAATGAGCCTTGTGACACAGACATGCTTTAAGTTTGTTTACCTTGACTTACTTTTTTTTTTTCTTTTAAGAGAGAAGAGGAATGATTTCCAAACAAAACCCAAAAATTGAAAAACAATAGTCAGGAAAATTAGTACAATATAATCCAAGCTTAAATATTATGCTCCCTTTTGCTATTTTTTTTTTATTAATATTTTACTAATATATTATTAATAAAAGTCCATAAGGAATCAAGCTCCCAGATGCAATTTCTGAGCAACTTCAGACCTAGGCCAACCTGGACATTGCCTCCAATGAGTTCCCAAGTGAAGTACTACCACACTTTTTAGGGAAGATGTGTTTACATCCTGTCCCAGATTCTGGGACTGAGAATTACAAGGAGCAGGAGGAGTGAGTACTGTTAAAAATTGTAAATAAGACTAATGCATTTCAAATTAGATTCTGGTAGAATATAAAACAGTGAAGCTGAAATATCATTTGTGATAGAAAAGCAGAAGGAAATGAGACAAAATGTCAATAACAAGCATTGGAATAATCACATTTGACACATAGCTGTATGCTCCAGAGTGTGAGATGATTCAAAGGATCATAGCTGAGCGGTAGTGACGTACAGTCCACTTCTGCTGAAGTCAGTGAAGACATTGCTGCTGACTTTACCAAGATAAGAATTATACAGCTCAGAGTTTGAAGGCCAAGTGCCAGATATCTTTAAACTGATAACCTTGGAAAAAATATCTTTTGTCCATTTAAATCACCTTGACTTCAAGGATTTTGGATTCATTTTGCCAGCCTCCTCCAGCTGCAGTCATCAGTGGATGAAACAACCATGGGAGAACGTGTTGTGAGGAAAGAAACTCATAATGGAACAGTTGTAATTGTACTCAATTAAGCTGAGTATTTTACTGATGCTGAGTAATATTTTCTCACACTACAACTGCTGTCATGAGCAATGAGGAAAAAGAGCACTCCATCTGGCTCCAAACAAAGGCTGCTGAATTTCATATTTAAAAGGGAGCTTCAAGAAAGGCTTCTGGACTCCAGATGAACACTCAGAAGTGATGGGTAGCCCTCTGTGTCCACTGAAAATTTATTCCTGGAACAAATCACTTTCTCTTTTCAGATACGTACCTTAAGCACAGCGCAGACCTCCCTCTCAAGGCTTTGCCATCAGGCTGTCCTTTTCATCACAAACAGTTCAGGATTCCCTTGAACAAAATATTTGAGCTTGCAGTCCTAAAATCTATTCCTCTCCCAGTTGCTTGTCATGTATTTTCCAATACTCATAAGCTATAAATAAAGACAGAGGAGAGAAAAATAAAGGCAATCTTTCCCTTGAAACCTTTTGGGCCCAAAGAACATTCTGGCAGCAGGCAATGGAAGAAACATAACTATTTTGCTTTTAAAAACCTTTGAGTTGTTCCTCCTAAGTAATGCCAGCTGATGTGTAAAGCAGTCAGCTATTTCAGTCCTGTCATGGAATTGGCCAAGGAGTTGCTGAAATACTAATTCCTTTTGACAGAAGCCCTCTAAGTCAGCTCCAAACAATTACCTCTGAAACTTCCCAAAAGACAGACTTCAACCGTGGCGAAGTTTATATACATACAGGAAGGCACAGAGAAGGTCACTTGTATAATATTTCCAGTTTCAGGCATGTCGCACAGCTACTGGAGACAGGCATTCACCAGGCCATTTTCACATCCAGATCTTCACTGTCGGGAGGACACCTGGTTTGAAACTTGCTGTTTTAAAGACCTGAATGCTTGTTTTCTAGCACAATTCTGATCTCTGGCTATGCTTCAGGGTGTTCTGGTAGTGCAAATTTCTATCCTTCACCAAATTTCAGCGAAAGAAACAGAACTTTTACATGGATATATATGGTTGGGCACAGGTTGATGTCCTTTAACTAGCAAAGATGCCATGTCAAAGATAAATTGTAATTTATAAGCAATTTATATGTGATTTACATGCAAAATACATAAGTTTCGGCTCTAATGCAAATCTCTTCCTTGGAAGTAACAGTTTATGTAACAAACATGCAAATTCACTAGTAGATCTACATTACTGTTGATGTTTTTCACCTTGCCTGTTTTGTACTGATGTAACAAACAACTTAAATGGAGGAAGTGAAATGACAGATTTTTCTTCCTCAAAAAAGGACCTCCATGCTCTTTGGTCATCATCTATTCCTAGTTTTGAACACGAAAAAAAAAGTCTGAGAGCTTCCAGATTAGGTCATCAGTCAATTTGGACGAGCACAGCTACTTTAAGGAAAATACTGTTTGTTTTGAGAAAAAAAAAAAAAAAAAAAAA
>NW_009953332.1:2377662-2387718 GCF_000747805.2 Chaetura pelagica
AATTTGGAGGGACGAAGAACTATTAAAAAAAAAACTGTTTTTTTTGGAAAAAAAAAAAAAAAAAAAAAAAAAAGTAGGTCCCTAATTTTACCAAAATAATAGTATTTTTATAGATCTCATTGCCCTTTCAGATGGGTCAAGAAGCACTTTTTGATTGCATAAGCATGACCCTGAACATACCCATTTGCTTTCAAACTGGGGCAGCAGTTCTGCATGCAAAAAGTGCATTTACTCAACAGTGTTGTTGCTGGACAAGTGTGGTATCACTGCCATCTTTGCCATCCCTGTCCAGGCTGCCTGCGGTTCCAGCTTGGGTGCTGATGCCAAGTGCTACAACACCTTCCACCAGCAGATGTCTCTCGGGCTGTGCAGAAGCGCAGCCTGAACTTCTTCTGTGTGTGGTCGTTGGCCGCAGGAAACCGAACAGCTACAAACCCCCCTACATTTCCAGGATGGGACATAGGGAAATTTTAATACCCGTGGGTCAGCAGCCGGACGGCTGCATGTAACGAGGGTTGGGGCAAAGCCTGGGTCAATGCATCATCTCACGCTCGACGCTACATCTTGAATAGATCTCACAGTTCAGGATAAGGGTTTCCCTGCTCCACAAACAGCCACCATCACTTGCTTTGCAACATTCTCTATGATTTCTGGTGGCCAGACGATTAAAAAAGCTAAACCGACCCCTGTGCTTCTGTTTGTGGAGCTGACAGGGACACCTCAGTGCTCTCCGAGTGCTTATCTGTGTCAGTATTACTGTCTATAGACCAGACAAGGACAGAAATGTGTGGGCTAATGCATGTCTTTTCAGAGCCATGGGAAACACTCTAGGAAGAACCCAGATGGTGGCAGAAAAAGCTAAAAAGCAGAACAGATGAGAATCTAGACACAGTCCAGACAGCGGGGTTTTTTCTAATACGTTTTCAAATCTGAAAGTTAAAGGACATTACCAAGACTGTGTGTAAGCACAGTGATGCAGAGCTCACAAGTAGAAACACTCTGCTCAGGTAAGGAACCAAACTAAACTCTTCCTTCCTTTGAGGCATTGGGTAGTGGTATACGCCCACACCTCAGGCTTATTGTCTCCCCTGCACAGGACTTACACAATTCAGACTACCACCTCTCATGCTCCTCAGCAAAATTCATACCTTGCAGTCATTGCTTCTGAGGGCTGGGAATGCTCAACTGCTGAGGTGAGCACTGAAATACAAGTATTTGTCACTGCAGGTGGAGTATTGCTCCATGGATAACTCTTCCCACAACCTGGTCCATGCTGTCCTCGTTAAAGATTACAAGTGTATCTGTGCTAGACTAACAGTTCCCATGCTGGGTAACTGACTTACTGGGTCTCTTTCATCTTAGTCTTAGCTGTGACACAAAAAACTATACACTCCTATTCTACACACTGATCTTCAGGTTCACATCTCCCCCGCTTGATGCCAGATTGACTGCTCCCTTCTTAAATCAAGTGGGTTGTGTGTCTACATTCTTATGGCTTTACTTACACATTCTTTTTTGTGCCTTTTTCCCAAATTTTGCAGGATGACACTATTGCATGCCACCCAGCAATATTCTGTCTTGCTAGAGCTCCTAAGCTTGAATGTCTCACAGGCAAAGTAATTTCATTCTTTTTAAAAATAATTACCAGTTTGTTACTTTGTAATGCGAGCGTCAAAGGAGATAAAGGAAAATAACCATGGGAAGGTGGAAAGAATAGTTTAATTTAGCAGGCAATTAAAAATCTACTACTTAGTGTGGACAAAGGGTTGACATGGCCTACCAGGCTACAGCTCATCAGTTGAAACACATTTGACTAGGGAAGCTGCAAATATAAAACAGAACAGGTTAGTTTAATCTATTTTTTGTTAAAAACTCTCTTACATGATGACAGTGAGCAGAGAGAGAGGCTAAAATGAGAATAGTTGTATGTGTTGATGGAAGTAGCATGGCTTTTTTACCAGCAGAGAAAATATTAAGAATTACCATTACATAGGAAGAGGAAGACTTTATAAACAACACTTAGGCATCCAGCTTTGGCCCATGCCACTGGGAATTGTGGATGTCATTTGCCACTGTACTCCTTCTCTCTCCAAATTCCTATGAGTAGCAAGATATTCTCAGCAAAGTGGAGCCAGGAATTGCTACAGCAAGGTTTGATTCTCCAGATGGATCCTCAGCACATTCATATGGACTTGTAAATACATGTTGGAAAAGCCCTAAATAGAGCACTTACCAGACATAATGCAACAACTCAAAGAAAGCTTTGTGGCTGAGGAAATAAGGACTTTAAAATGTGCCCCAATGTGGATGTATAGAAGAGACTGTCATGGCTCCCTTCCACTTGCCCAAATTATTTCTGAAAGCAGGGACACATGCTGTTATGGTTTAGGTTTAACCCAGCAGGTTGTTGACACCTGTAAGAGGAACTAGAAAGAGAGTCTTTAGGACCCTGAAGGACCCAGGAGGGTCAGAACAGAGAAGGATCAGTATTCCCTCCCACTTCCTGCCATAAAAGCCAGGAGAACCAGAAGCTCAGCCCCCATTTTCCTGTGCCTTTTTTGCTGGTGGTGCTGCTTGGATGTTCTTCAACTTGCCATGTGCTTTCCAGAATCCAACTCCTCCGGGTGCTGTGAGGAGCTGTGGACACCTCTCCTGAGGTGACCTTGCTGCAACTAACTCTCATACACACCTGTTAACCACAGCAGGAAGCAACACCACTCCACCTCTGTCCAAACCAGCCCTTGTCAGTCTGGTAACAACCCACAGAAAGCATTTAAAGAAGTCAAACCACTAGGTGAGGGATAAGAACTCAGAGACAGCGGTAGGGGCAGACTCTACTCAGAGAGACGTCCTGAGGCACAAACAACACAAGATAGCAATTCAAACCCTGAGATAATTGTCAGATCCATGTCCATGTAAGAGTTACAGGCTATAAGAAAGGATTATTCTTGTGATGAGGACGAGACACTGGCTTCATGGGTCCTGCAGTGTTGGGAACTAGGAGCTGATGGTATAGATCTGGAGAGTAGGGAAGCTCAGCAGTTGGGGTCAGTAACCAGAGATGCAGGCATTGATAAGATTATTGAGAGGAAAAACAGTACTCATAATCTCTGGAACTACATTTTAATGATCATAACAAGCCAATATCCCCATAGGAAGGACACTGAATGTCACCCTAGTAGGTGGAACACCATAGAAAGAGATATCCATGAGAGCTGGCAGTCCAGTAGGTCATCTGTGGTGGTGGTGACACACCCAAAAGCCCTGATGAGCTGCCATGCAGTAGGCCATGCAGTAAGCCAGTGTTAAAGAAGCTCACTTAGAATGCCCCTCCTATGTACTCCACCATTTTGGGAGGAAAGTTCTTTGCAGGAAATGCTAACACACCACCGTTGATGAATTTGCTTTGCTAACCAGCTAAGGCAATATTACAGAGTATCTCTAACCCCCTAAATGCTCATGACTCAGCTGTGGGAAAAGTGGCTGAGGAGTGGAAGAAACTTTGTGAGAGGCTGGATGATAAGATATACAGACTGCAAAGGGAGAAAAATACCTATTCCTATCCTGAATGTATCCATGATTGGAGACAGGGACACTCCTAGGAGACCAGCTCAGGGTTGACAGAACCAAACACAAGGTTCTCTGTGGTCTACCATACATGACCATGGTGAGGACATGAGCAGATGTCACTGCAAACCTACCACTGCTCTGCATGTAAGAATACAGGATCTGCAGGGTGATGCCACTGGAGGGAACAGTCCCAGAATGATGGCTGCTCCAGTTTCCCAGGAAGTAACTGCTGGTCCAAGCAGATGGGTCTCTGACCCAAATGTGAGTCTGGTACACCACTCAAATCCCTCTGTTAATTGTGGATGCCATGCTCAACATCAGAGTGGCCCTGCCTCCAGTCAGGTGGAGGAGTAGGATAATCAAGTTTACTGGGCAGCGTGGATTCAGTGACCTGGCACAACAGAACCACAGAGTTATGCAGTCCTGGTGGACACTGGTGCACGGTGCACCTTGATGCTCTCCAGTCACAGAGGAGCAGACTCCATTACCATCTCTGGAATCACTGCAGGGTCACAGGAACTGACTATTGGAGGCTGAAATGAGCGTAACCAGGAATGACTGGGAAACCCCCCATATAGTAACTGGCCCAGATGCTCTGTGGATCCTTGGTATAGACTGTCTCGAAAGGGTATTTCAAAGACCTGAAAGGTCTTTGGTGTAGCCAAAGTGGGACTTTGGTGTAGCAGCTGTGGAGACTGAGTGCATTAACCAGCTGTCTACCCAGGCTGGTCTCTCAGATGACCCTTCTCTGGTGGGCCTGATGAGGGTGGAGGAACAGCAGGTACCAACAGCTTCTATTACAGTACATTGTCAGCAGTACTGTGCCAACAGAGACTCCCTGTTCCCCATATATAACCTGATTCATTGTGAATGGAGATGAACTACGAACTGCTGTGGTCTGAATGAAGTCACACGACCAATGAGTGCTGCAGTTACAGGCATGTTGGAACATCAGTATGGACTGGAGCTCAAGACAGCTAAATGATACACCACTATTGGCATCACTAACACGTTTTTCTCCATTCTCGGAGAAGCAGAGTACAGATCCCAGTTTGCTTTTGCCTGGAGGGGTATCCAGTACACCTGGAATCAACTGCCCCAGGGGCGGAAGCACTGCCAGGTCAGAGAATAATGGTAATAATATACTGATGTTTTAGTTGTCACTAAGTGGTGTATCCTATGTCTAGGATTTTTCAGTTTTTCATGCTCTGCCAGGTGCACAAAAAGCACAACCCAGAAGATCAGGAGGCTACAGCCGTCAGCAGAAGCTGCAATTTGACAAGATAAGAACAGTTAACAGCCTGCTTGGAGACAGACAAAGAATCCAATAAGGTGTTAAGAGGCACTAGACCAAGAATCACCACTGAGCCAGAAAGGTTTGTGAAGAGCACATGATCAGCATGTGAAGGGTGGGTGCATCCTTTTATTTGACTCAGTACTTGATGCTCTCCTCCAGGAAACCTGAGGTCAAGTCTGAAGGAAGAGGAAGCTCCTAAGAGTGTGTGAGAGGAGTCGAAAGGGGCACCTGTCAGCTCAATGGAGCCACCTGCTTCTGAGGGGCTCTGGTGTTCCTGGGTGAAGTCTCGGCTGGTGTGTGTGCAGCTCCTTGCATGCTGTAGGAATGCTGGGGCAGCAGCCTCTCCCAACAGACACGTATAAAGAGCCTTCAATGCACTGCTGATGCATCATCACACACAGCTGGAAACAGGATCTGCATTTTTTTGATCTTGCTAGTTATAACAAATTTTTGGGGCACATGGGAACAATTTTTTTTAGCTATGGGAATGCCATCACAGTTGGTGATGGTCATACTGAATGAGATTTTGTCTCAAGCTTTCTCATGGTTTGTTTGTAACTCCCTTGGTAAAGAGCTTTGGGAACAATAGCAAAACTGTTCACATCAGGCTCTCCAGACAATTCAACAATTGTACTCAGGCTATTTCACAGGTTTCACTGAAGGCACCTGACCCACCCATTTCGTGCTGAACAGTCCTTCATTTATGGGCTGTATGAAAAAGCATACTTTTTTTGTGAGAAGGACCACACTAAGCAGCAAAACTTCCACACATCTGCTAACCAGTCAGAATGTGAGGCAAAATAACACCAGGCAAGTAAAGGAGAGGTTTGTATCATTCTTCGTAGTTCAGATTCAGTAAACATAAGAAGATAAATGTAACAAGAGGTAAGGTACTCTAATTAGATCCAAGAGAGTCATGGAGGGTGACCCAGGGCTCTTTACGGTTCATACCCAGGCAAACCCCCATAATGCTAAGCACAGCTGCCAGCCCCGGCTCCAAAGGAAGATGCTTCCCAGTTTTTGTAGCTGTTCATATCACACAAGTCACAGTCCTGACAACCATCAGGTAATACACTTGCATGGGGCATCACAGGACAAAGAACAGGAAAACTCACCTTCCTGTTCTGCAGGTGTTCCTTTTGATTGCTGAGGCTTCACCACCAAGGTGGAAGCTTAGCACTGCATCTGTATCAGTTTGAACACTCTTCCCATGTTACATTTCTATGATACCAACCACAAGGCAGGTAAACAAATACTTTTCCCACTTGCTTGGGATGCTCTGTTCTTATAAAATGAGAAGCAGAATGGCATGAATTTGTGCAAGTTAAAAAAAGAAATCAGTACCCTCTTCCTATTAATAGCACTATGTGATAGGCTTAAACAGGTGCTTTTAGCATCAGCTTAATGGTGAAAAGGAAAAGGGACAGGACTGCTGAGAGTGAGACTAAACCATTCTTTTTGTTTGTTTTAAGCTTTTTGAGGCACTCCAACATGGGAGCAATGATTACTTTAATGTGGCTTATATCAGAAAATAACACCACCTCTTTTATGACTGGACTATTGAAATAAAACTCTTATCTGCAACCTAAAGAATCAAGGCAAGTCATCAGCAATATTACCACATGACCACAACCTGAAAGAGTAAGCATTTTCTCCCCACTACCCAAGATTTTAAAATACTGTGTTACCACACAAAATTTCCAGCTGCAGTATGAGGATTCTTTGAAACATATTTGGTTTGGAAAAAAAAATAAATATAAAAATGGATGCATTTCAGACACAGAGCAGATATTTGCTGAAAATTTTCATTAACTTCTGAATCTGCTTTCTGATTGAGATGTCAGCTTCAGTGAAAATTTTCTGTCAATACCTAAGAAAATGGATAAAATGCAACTAAGAAAATTACTTTTTCCCAAAAACTATTAACTTCCTTTAAGATTTTTACCATTTTCCCATGATAAATTAAAATAACTTCTCCATAAATAACAATGCTATTAATTAAAAAAAAGGGAAAAATAATTTTCACAAAACAAAATTAATTTTTAAAAGAAAGACAGTTTCATTTGGCTTTTTTGTTTTGGTTTGGTTTTTTTTTTGTTTGCTACCCAGAATTAAAACCAACTTCCACTAATATAGCTTTCCTGCAAAAATATGCTTCCTTTCAGTCAAACACATTTTCAGCTGGAAAGAAACAACAGAACAACAATGAGCAATTCTAACAGTAATAATTTACACATCTGGAATACTCTTTTGCCTGAGCTCCTGGAAGTGTTCTACAAATAACAGAATGAACTGCACAGAGACAAAAGAATTACTTCTGTTTTGTAAGAAAGGATACAACTAGCAAAGCAAGGGCCCACTTTTCAGAAGCAAACACAAACATTACGGCTGCAATCAAGGGACAACCCAATGGTCTCTAGCCCAGTAGCCTTCTAATTGCCTGGCAGGGGAGACACAATGGTTGTGGAAAGTGGGTTTTCTAGAGTGAAGTCAATCCTTTGCACTCCAGATGTGCTGATCCCTGGAATTTCTCAGGAACCTCAGCAGCATAATTTTTGGTAGGAGGAGACTGTCTGCACCTTTTCTTGGCTAACAGGGTTTGCCAAGAGTACATGTCAAGAGTACATGCGTCGAGAAATCTGAGAATAGGTCACGCATGTACTATATAATGTACCCATAATACTCTCCCACCATCTGACAATACACTGTGAGCCCTGTCTGAGTCAGAACTGGTATCTAATTGCTTTCCATTCCTAACATTGCTACCCGAGGCAATGAGTTCCACAGCTTAATTACACATTGAGCAACTTAAGTAGTAGCTTTTGTTTGATTTGTTCTATGTCCATTACCTACCAGTTTCACTTGAAGTTGCTGTTACTATGTGAAAATCGTTCTATGTGCATCAGGTTCAATTTTGATTTTACACACCCTCATGATAGCCAGTGTTGTCCTCTTTCTTATCTAGCAGTCTTGATGTACTGAGTCAGTTGCTCTCTGTTCCAAAGACAACCCATAATTTTTATAAGTTTTCTTGCTTTTCACTTTCTCTATAAATAAGATGTAGTAGCTGCACCAGTGTGATGCTCCTGGAGGAGCAATGAGAAGCTCCACATTGCACATGCTACAGGTGGTTAACTTCTGCATTGCCTGAAATTACCACCTTACTACGTACCAAGAAGAAAAGATGCATTTTACTAGGAGGATCATGTTGAAAGTCCTCATTTATTTTTTCTGACATTAATACACTGCTCAAACATAATCCCACTCCTCTACACATCATTTCAGCCTGGGTAAAAAAGAAAATCAGCACTCTTCAAAGATATCAGAAGAACATCTCATTAATAACTTGAAATGCCTGATCGCATTCTTGTAGTTCATGATGCAAAGATATCCCCAGGGGTCTTACCCAGCTTGACCTGCTTAATCACTGCTTTTCCATACAGCATTGATGCTCTAATTTCATAGACATCCATAAAGACCAGCTACAGACTCAGAAATGCAGTGTGTGACCTCTTAGGTCAGCAACAATAAGGCTGTACTGGTGTTAGAACCATATTCCTAGTTAATTTCTGACAGCAGTCTGGGCTTCCACCTCTTGCTGTAGTAATCACAAGTTGTATAGCATTCCCAGGAGTTAATCCATTTTGTCCTGACTCCTTGTGTGCTTGCTTCAGTTTGGTCTGAAGCTCATTAACCTTGTGCTCCATTCACAAATGCATTTGAGGACAAGGACACACATGCACAGCAATGCACCATCTGGAAACTTGTTTCCCCCCGTGTCCATACACAGAGACTTCTCTCAATAGCAATGCATGGCTCTGTTTCCTGAAGTTTCTCTGCTTTTCTTAGGTATAGCCTTTGAGTACTAAACTTTTGTTGATTTTCAGTAAACACTTCAGCATCTGGAATCTGTATCTTCTTACTTAATAGATATTAGCATTAAAACTTTTTTATTATTATTTTTTAAGCAGACATTGTGTTTCAGCTTTTTCTAAACTTGGTTATGATCTGGTTTCTGCCAAACTTACTCACATGAAGTATGAAATAAGCAGGAGATTTAGGCAAAGACAAAGGAATGAAAAAATTATCAACACATTTGATTTCTAGGTAACTTTTATTTGGGTAAAACAGTTCTAAATCAAAACCAGCTACAAGACATCTCAATTACCCTTCGGAGGGATGGGTTCAGAAAAATGCAACCTGATCCTGAACTGTTTGATCCAGAAGACCTAGTATAAAAATAAAGTATATAGGTACTAGTTACAGGAGAGGGTACCCAAATTACAGCAATGTAGATCTTTGGAGCTGTGCAACATTGCTTCAAAACTTGGATCAAAACTTGGCAATAAGGTCACCAGCTCTCCTTTGTGTATATGACCAGACTCTGAAGCCTACATTGATTTTTAAAAATCCACAAACCCTATAGAAGAGAATCCTGTTAAACGGGCAGTTAGTTCACTGCGGATCCTTCTTCCTGATACACTGTTTCTCAGCACCACTGCTGGGGTCTGTGTAGGAGCCGAACTTGTAACATGAGCTACCTCTCCTTGATTTCAGCTGCTATACTGAATTAAAGGGGCCTACAAATATATTGGACAACTGGACTGAAGCCAAAGAACATTCCCCAACTAATGCAAAGGGAGCTGCTCAGAAAGATGGATCTCTCTCCCATGATCCATTTTTTCCCTTTGCTCAACTTGAAAATATCATGTAAAGCCCTAAGCCTCTTTCCTGCTTTTTTGAAGATTTCATGATCTAGAAAGCAAACACCAAAGACAAAACCACCTCCATTGCAGGACAACAGCTCACTTTGGGAGAGTCAGAACCAAGCTTCACTGCATGATGGGTGATTGATTGGTAAGCAAAGGTAGCAAAGTTTTCATAGAAACATTTGAAGTACAGAAGTCACTCCTGTGGCACAGAAGTTACCATGAAACTGTACTCTCTTGAATACAAAACTCATTTCTTCACCTTGCATTTTTCTGACATTCTGCTGTGACTATAGGACCAACATATCTGTCTTCAACTTAAAGGTATACTTAAATGCCACTGACAGATGCTAAAAAATACTGCCATATGATTCCATAAATTGGTACCATTTTCAGAAAACAGAATGTGTGCCAAAGAGCTGGGGATCAAAAAATCTTTCAGTGATTTTATTCCAAATTTGTCCCAAAGGGGGGGAAAGA
>NW_009953332.1:2387733-2405123 GCF_000747805.2 Chaetura pelagica
TCCACAAGATCACTAACCCAGCCTTGATATTTAAGTGTTTGATAGTGGCCTTCTTCACGGGAAGGAAAAAATCTGACCAAACGAAAAGGTGACTCTGATCTGAAGTGTCTATTACAAGCAACCATTCGGATAGAAATTATTGTGGAAAAGTATGCCAGAAAGCTTGATAAACTTTCAGCTAAAGAGTAAAAAAAGAAGATGCATGTTTCTTGCTTTTCATAAGAACTGTAAGTCACTGGCACTGTCTGCACCCAGGGTAAGGCTGTTTCAACCACCCTGATAGTACGCATCAACAACTTTAAGTAAACTCTTTTCATAGAATTAAAGAATCATGGAATGGTTTGCTTCAAAGGGCTTCATAAAGGTCGCCTGGTCAAAGCCCCCTGCAATGAGCAGGGACATCTTCAACAAGATCAGGTTGCTCAGAGCCCCATCCAACCTGGCCCTGACTGTTTCCAGGGATGGGGCATCTACCACCTCTCTGGGTAACCTTGTTCTGGTGTTCCACCAGCCGCCCTGAAAAAAATTTCTTCCTAATATATCTAAACCAAATCTACCTTCTGTTTGTTTAAAACCATTACCCCTTTTCCCATCACTCCAGGCCCTGCTAAAAAGCTTGTCTCCATCTTTCTTAGAAGCCCCCATTAAGGTCTGAAAGGCTGCAATAAGGACTCCCTGGAGCCTGCGTCTCTTTTCCAGGTTGAACAACCCCAACTCTCTCAGCCTGTCCTCATGGGAGGTGCTCCAGCCCTTGGGCCTTTTGTGGCCCTCCCCTGGACTTCCTCCAACAGCTCCATGTCCCTCTTACACTGGGGGCCTCACAGCTGGACACAGTACTCCACGTGGGGTCTCACAAGAGCAGAGGGACAGAATCACCTCCCTTGACCTTCTGGCCACAATTCTTGTGATGCAGCCCAGGATCTGGCTGCGTTTCTGGAGTGCAAATGCACGTGGCCAGCTCATGTTCAGCTTTTCATCCACCAATCCCCCAAGTCCTTCTCAGCAGAACTGCTCTCAATCCCTTCATCCCTTTGACTGTAATGGCACCAGGGATTGCCCTTGGTGGAGGACCTTGCACTTGGCCTTGTTGAACCTCATGACATTCACCTGGGCTCACTTCTTTAGGTTGTCCATGTCCTTATGGATGGCACCCCATCTCTCAGGTGTGTCAGCTGCACCACAAGCTTGGTGTGGTCTGCAAACTTGCTGAGGGTGCACTCAACCCCACTGTCTGTGCCACTGAGGAAGATACGAAGCACTGCTGCAATACACAATACAGATCCCTGAGGGACACCACTCATCACTGACGGCCAACCAGACAACATGTTCTGTTCCTCCTCTATAAGCAACCTATTATGTTCCTCCTTCACAGCAGCTGCTGGGCAAACACATGCATTTAACAAATGTGGTTGCAGCAGTTTTTATTCGGTATGGTGTTTTTAACCATCACATTCTACTCCTTGGCTGCAGACAAAACTCACTTGCAGATCAGTGTGGAATAGGCTGTTCCTAACTGAAAATATTAATGTATTTCTCCATCTCATATTGCTATCTGTGTTCCTTGCTGGACAGTTTCACACATTTCACAGAAGACAGTTGACTACTTAATAGGGCAGTTTTATCAAAACAAATGCAAACTAGTATTTACAACACATTTTTTTATTCTCATCTTAGTGTCAAATGCTGCTTGTCTGTCAGTAAGGCTTCATTTAGACCTCAGAAATAAGGATTCACCTTATAAATTAAAAGTATCCATTCTGAGTAAAGCTTCCATTTGCTTGGATTGTTGGAAGATGTTAAGATTTCAGCACAGCCCTAATATTTAGGAAATTCAGATTCCTACAGAAAGACAGATATTTGGAATTCTTGCACAGCTGTGTTTGCCTAATAGTAGACTGAAGAATCAAGTTAAGAATTAAGGCACTGTCATTTATGATATCCTTCTATCCCCACTTCTTTCCAATAGAGTGAGAAAGAGAAAATACAGAAGAGGAAAGCAAAATGCATTTATCATCTAAAGCACCTTTGGTTTAGCTTATGAATCACATTTTTATAAAAATTAGGCATACTTAATAGAAACGAAGACCCAGAAGAGCAATTGGATTTATCAGGAATAGGCCCTTTCAGTCTGAGAATTGAGCTGAAAAATCAAGTCTTTCAGGCCTTAATTTATATTAGTACAAGAGAACTACTTCTAATTTTACCAGGCTAATGACAAAATTAGATACAGTGAACTAGTTTACATATGCAGCTCTGCTGAGTGTAACATGCTTTACCAGAATGTAACAGCTATACAGAATTCTTACCAATCTCACACAGAGAAGTTTAGCAGACTTATAAAACTATCACCATGAAAGTTGGGAAGCAATTGTTTATTTAAGGCATCGTGAACAGACTGCATTAAACTCTCCTACAGAACTCAGGTTAAACCCTGTGCAACTGGTTAGCTTTTCTGTATTATAAAAATGTAGTTCTCAGAACACTTAAATGTAACTGTTCAGTACAGAGTGCTTTTGAACACTAATGCTTCAGAAGCCTGTGAGATCTTTAAACACGAAGACTTATTTTTCATGGTGCTTACAACAGGATTTCTTTCAGCATAACTTATGTTCTGTCTCACAATAATTTACATTTTTTGTGTGATTTTTATTTCTCTTAAGGTTTTCAGGTAAGAAAACTTGAAAAAAATATTGTCAACTTTAAGTATAAAATGGAATCAAAACCATGTATTTTCCTTCAAAATGTAAACATGTTAAATAATTAGTGTAAGCATGCTTTCACATTTACTTGGGCTAAGAGTGGCTATTTATCAGACAGTATTTCACAGTTGTGCAACACAGTTCCACAGCACAATCTAATTCTCTAAAGGTTCTTGGGATACAAGTATACCCAATGACACCTTTTGAAAAAAAAACAAAAACATCCAAAAGCTTAAAAACTGTGGACATAAAACTTCTGCTGGTATTGCTAAATAACTAGTTGATCATCAACTAGTCAGGTTGCAGCTTCAAGTTTATCCATACATCCATGATAACAGGCTACAGAAAACTGAGACACCCTGCAAGTGAATATTCCAAGCATTTTTAACTGTACACCAAGTTTCCATGTAAAATGTCAGGAATATGACTGCTGTTTTGTCCAAAGAGCTGAGGGTTTGCTTTTTTTATTATTAATCTCCATTGAAGAAAATACTCATTTTAGCTTTCAAGCTCTAAGAACAGCACTGGTGACAGTTTTTCTAAATTAGATATGTACCTGGAACTAGAATTTTGTCCTTTCAAAACAGATCTCCCTCCATGTTCTCCTTGGCATCTCTGCAGAAGTATTAACCTTCCTCCTCTTGCTGAAGAATACTCTTCAAAGCAGTACACTCTGAAGACAAATAATCTAATTCTGTAAAAATTATTTAACTTATTCTAAAAATTGGCACATCAGTGAAAGATAGCTCAAAAAAGATCCTATTCTTATGAAATGTAACATCTCCAAAATATCTGTGTTCTCATTTTCGAAGTGTATGTCACTTACAACTGCTCCACATCATGTACAAAAAAGATGCAACTAGCAGGAAGCAGCAGATTTCAGCAAACACTAATAAACAGTTCCAGTGCCTCTGTTATTAACAGTTCTTCCCCAGTAGCACTTGGGGTCATTGCTACAAACTAGTGCAGGTATTTATTAACAGCAGCCATAAGGCAGCTTAACTCATTAACAAGGTAAATGTACTCTCCAGTGTTCTTTTTTCAACGGAACTTTGGCTTTGAAAAGAAAAAATGTGTATGCTTGGATAAAACTGAAGGCAGAGATGTCCAGTCCCAGTCAAACATAAAGATAGCTACAAACCACATGTTAATCCCCTGTGTAACATGAAAAAACATCTATATATCAAATGCTTGCAAATAAAGTGTCAAAGTAAGCCAACAATTAAAATGCTGAAATATTCCTACTTGCTACCTGTAAACTGCTGGACTTCTTAAAGTGCCAGATAATTCACTCCTATTTTGAAAAATAGAAAAATAGGAAAAATATTTGCATAAGTAAATGAGAATCTAAACGAGTGCAACGTGAATTATCACAGTAATTCAGTTATTTTTCTAGTTAAAGGCATAAGTTCGGCACATTTTCATGTTTTTACAGGGCAATATGGATTAAGCCTTACTCAGATGATTACTTTCTTACTTGGGACATGCTGTGAACACTTGGCAGTGCAAATACATGCTATCCAAACAAAGCATAAGAAATGGAGGGGAGAGGAGTTGAAAAAAAGCAATGGGGGAGGAGGGGGAGGAGCCGGGAAGCTGATTGTCACATTTTGAAACTATCTTTTTAGCATGTAAGCATGTGAAGTTATTATAAATACAAAAGTTAGTAAACTTACACACTATAAAAAGTTGTAGTTTTTAACTTACAAATCCAACATGTGCATTTAGACATCTGAAGAGCAGCTTACAAAACACATTCCAAAGGCAAACAACACCAAAGTAGTATACAAAGTAGCATACAACTTCTCTCCTCACAGGCATTTCTTTAAACAAATTTCTCAATTAGTCTATCTTGAAATACAAACATCTTTAAAATATTACAATCATTTTACACCACTTATTCACTTTTATTTGCTTGTCTTTTCCTAACACCATCACGGGGCTGTTCAGAAGACCGGTCACCATCAGAAGAGCCGCTGGAAGATGAGGCACCTTCAGCCCTCACTTTGGATGGTGTCTTTTGCAAGCCAAAGAACATATGGCCTAAGGCAGCCTCAAAGGGAGCAAATGGAGAAGCTAAAGATTTTGTCAACGTCATTGTTACCTATGAAGAACGAGACAAAGATCAAGTTACAAAAAGGGCTTGGTGACTTCACAACTGAAAACAAGTTCAAAGTTGAATGGATGTATGGCATTTCTAATTTTTACATGAGCATAAGGCCATGCCACCAAGAACATAAATACGTTCTTTTTAGCTTGAATTCAGCTAAGAATGCTTTTCTTTCTGACCTATGTTCTTCACACAGCTTAGGTTTTGCAAAATTCATCCTAGACACCTTTAATGTCACATAACTAAGGCAAAGAGCAACTTCTATGACTAAGTTTTGTACCTTGTTCAAAATGAAAAACTGCAAACAGAGTGTCTACTTCCATTTAAATGGAAAGAATGCAATGTGCAAACACAGCTACACTTCACTTAGAACTCCAGACAGCCATACTCATTCCATAATGTTGAAAGGTTTAGGCAGAAATTCCTTAGAGTATCTAACTTTGAATCAGGAAAGAAAACAATTTTTGTACATCCAAGTACTGGACAAGTTCATATTGCAACAGTTTCTAAAGTTTTCAGAGACATAAAAAGTTTCTAAAAGCCAGATCCACAACTGTTGCTTTATTAGTAAAGTAAATGCTTCAGTTCCTGATTGTCAGTATGACCCTTGATTTAAGAACTAGTTCACTTCAGTGCAGACTGACAGCCAGCTTCTGAAAACAGATGTAATTTCTCACTTCCAGAATAACATTCCTTTCCATCTCCATTCCCAGCATTCCCAGTTCAACACTGCCTTTATTGGTTTAGGTGAAGAATCATAAGCATCAGCTCAAAATCTTGTCTCCCCAAATCAGCTTCTCTAGAACTAAACATGTCAGCTACTTCACAGAAATTACACTGACAACCACCACTTTAAGACAGTCTCTAGTCTGCGCAACAGCAGCTCTGATGCTCCCGCAATTGCCAGACTTCTGCAGAGACTATGTTTTCTTATTAGATAATGATCCTAAACACAGACATAATCTTAGAAATTAAAAAAACTGGAGGGATTAAAGGCTTCAAGAGGGAAGTAGTATCTGTTTTATTTTAAAAGTAGTTACCGCTACTTCAGAGTGGTTTTGATGCACTTTCTCTTCCCACCTAAACACACAGCAAACACTTCAACCTAGATGAGATCTAGTTACTTGTTTTGCTAGCCCACAGATGACTTCACAGGTACAAGGAAGGCATTAAGCAGCTAGCAAAAGGCAGAGAACCAAAGAGTTTCTTTATACAACCATAAGCTTTGTTTGAGATGATGGACACAAAACCCTGCCATATCAACTGCTAGGTGCCAAAAGTGCTGATTTCTTTTTTTTGTGTGTGGTTATTTTTTTTTCCTACATCAAACACTATCAGTGGCAGAATAGATCTTCTGTTCTGCTCATGTGTAGAAGACTAAACACAGGTTTAACACTTCAGGAGGAGCTGGCCTTCCAGAAGCATGCATTCTAAGTGGTGGTAGAACATCTGTGGCAGAATTGTTTTGCTCCGAAATAATAAAAAAAATACATTTTCTGTTATTGAAGTATTTGCAACATTTTCACATTCTTACCTTGGAGACAACAAGAAAGATGCTGTATAAAAACATAAGGTCGTGTCTCTCTATTGGCAAGTACTGGCTGTGTTGCAGGGTGAAAAGAACAGCTCCTATCAAAGTCACTTTCACAGGGCTGGAAATCAAACAAACAATATTAATATCTCTTCCCCGCAGTGAAAGCTGCCATGACCTGGAAAGGAATGTATATTCTTAATGTGCAAAAGAATTATTTCTAAATAGAACTAATGAAAACTTGTGGTAACAGTGACAAGGAGCAAAACCTAACTATAATAAAAAGAAGACTTCCACTTTATATACTATTATTAAGCTGTCTCTTCACAATATGGTCAAGGATCGAGTTCAGCAATACTTTGCACACCTAGCAAATTCATATTTGATAAATCCTTGTCAAACCAATGCCTCTATTCAGGATCTATAAAAGAGCCTGCTCCCCTTCTTCCTCTACCGATGTATCTTACTGAAGTGATAAATAACAAAACTTGCACTACTTGGCCTTACAAACAGGTTCCCTTCCTATACTCCAGGTATTAGTTACTCCAAGGAGTTGCTTAAAGTGTTGAAGAACAACATAGTCAAGTCTTGGTCCACTGACACTCCCGCTGTTCTAGGGTTGTAATTAGCTTATACTTGACTTGAGGCCAGGTCTCTGTTACCAGCTTTGCCAACATAGCTCTGTTGGCTTGAGACTTGGAAAGATTTACATCTTCAAGCTGTCTTCATTCTGGTGGTAAATATTTTGCTAGGTATTGGTCAGAAAACAAGGTAACTTTGATCAGTTATCTAAAGTCATCTGAAGAGATAGCAGTAACATCCTGGCAGAAAAATTCTGTGCATTTCTTAATCTGTCTCTACATACGACATTTACAGGTGACATTCCTGTTATCGCAGAACAACTAGTAAACTTCTATTATTCTGCTGCTAAGAGTGGCTGCAAAGAAGCAGGATACCTTTAAAAAAAATAGAATTATTATTTCTAAAGACCTGAGAGCAACATGGGAAAGATAAAATTAGTTTTAGGAAATTACCACAGTGATCTTATCTTCACTGACAATAATAGCTTGTGGCTTTTTAGGATGTCTCAATTCTCATTTTACTGTGCAGACTAAACTGGGAGGTGTGTCATGTTCTCATTCTTTGCTTCTACAAGAGAAGCAACATTTCCTATCTTGCAAGATGTTTTTGCTATACTTACAAATATCATCAGTTTGCATCTTCTCAAATAGTTGCTATCTATGGAGAAAAACAGTACTGGCAGAGAAAGTGAGAGTGACAATGCTCAAACAAAAGTCATCTTCGTGGCACTCAGGATATGCACCAAAATGGCAGACTTCACTTGTATACTTCTAGTACCACTGTCCTTTAGTTTGGATAGAAGACTCTAAGAAAAAAAGAGTCAATACTGCTTTCCAGCAACTTCATACTGACTCAATATTCCTTTCTAGCAACTGATTTTGGTAGACTCGTCATCTGGCATTCTTCTGCTGTGAACCTAAAATGTTTAAAACATCTGCTAAAATGACTGAAGATTATTAACCAATCTTTCAGAAGATACACACCAAAACATTAAGTACAAACATGTCCTATTGTCTGGGGGTTTTTGTGACCTGAGCCACTAAAAGGGAGTGTCAACACAGTGAGTTAGTGAAGCTAGTTAACATGTTTGAGTCTTTTTAAAAAACTTACTAGGACATCTTCAGCAGTTCATTGGTTTCAGGTTTCCACACTCCTCTCACTAGCTGCTCAAAGTTGGAAATTAGGCCACCACCAGCTCCTGAAATTGTAGAGATTTCCAATAAGCCTCTACTGCATCCTACCACTACTACACATATTACTCCCAGCAAGACTCGCTACACCAGGTGCCAAATGTAACACCCGAAGTTCAAATTTGAGGACACTGATCCACTCTTTTAAATGTGTATGACTTGAACCACCAACATCAAAACTCAGAGATTTACACCTTTATGTGAAAACATCTGAACTGATGCCCTCATCACTACAAATGCCTGAACTGCCAAAGTAAATCTGCAGAGACGTCTGTATCATCCCTTTCTTCCTGTCATCATGGAAAGAATACAAGACATAAGAAGGTGTTAGATACTCTGGCTAATGAGACTAATTTGTATTATAACCTGGGAAAATAATATATTAGATCAATACATTACATTAACACATGTTGTTTCCCAAGGCAGAACTGAATCAAGGGAAGAGAAGTAAGACCTGAACTATGACTTCCTGAAGAGGTTCTAACGTCTTGACTGCAAATACAGCTGCTAGGAAGGTATCTTCCAGACTCATACTCCAAACATCAGGCAGGCAAGGAAACATGCTGTTGGAAAATTTAGTAACAGCACTAAAGCTACATAGGAGATCTATTTCTTTAATGCCATGAAGTGCCCAGCCCACAAGCCCTCATAAGACCTTCTGAAGGGATAAAATGAACTTCCCTCAAAGTCATTCAATGTCACCCTTAATCCAGGCAGAAAAACTGCTGCATAGGCTTTTCCCTTTAGGGGAATACAGACTGCATTAGGACTATCCAATCCAGCATAGCAAGGAGTGGTGCTACAGTTATGCTGAAGGACTAGCCATTTAAGTACCACTCCAAAACATCACAATCTATCAGAACAAGATATTATGCATGTTACCTCTGGCCCAGCCCACAGCAACCATGAGAAACCAGGCATCTTTGAAGTGACTGTTTGCATGTGCAATGCCAGCCAGTATCTTCCAAGTCCTAGTCACTTCTTTCATTCCTGCAACCAGGAGCCGAAGAGGCAGAAAGGCAAAGCACCGGCAGAATAGGTCTTGTGGGCAGTAAAATACAAAGTACCTGAAAACCATGAGAAAACCCATTAGCAGCATTCAAGAGTTTTTTGCTAAGGAATTCACTTTCTAATAACCTTTAAAGACATTTTTGGAATACGACTAGTAATGCGTGATTTACCTGGTAACTCACTGTCCTGGGTGGGAGACATGTTGGAACAAATCTGAATGCTTATGATCATGCATGAGCTCTTGCATCAAAATCATCAAACATTATTTGAAATTGTTCTTACTGCCTCATTGTCCCAGAGAAGAATGTACATGAGAAACAGCTTTAAATTTTACAAACTGTTCTATAGCTTACATACATTTTTATAATTCAAATTATTACATTAGTGTCTGACTGACTTTGTGTGGTTTGGTTTTAGGTGGGTTATTTTTTGTTTGGTTGGGGTTTTTTGTTTGTTTTGCTTTCTAACAGGATTGCAACAGGGTGGTAAATTACATGCAGACACCATGCTTTCATACTGGGATTACATAACTGCAGCAAGAATGTCCTCACTAGTTACTGTCATACCAGATGAAATGCAGAGCTATTTTCAAACACACTTCACACCTTAGTAACCACCAATTCTAGCTTTTCCAGCTTGCCAATTATAAGCATGTTTCTTTTTTCAAGGCACTGAAAGTACAGTACTCAAAAATTAATAATATCTTTTACCAACTTGCATTTAAAACAGAGTGAAGGTGGCTAATAATGATATCATAAGCTGACAGTAAATTTTAAAAGATTAGATTATGTCATGGTTTACTGTATCTCTTCAACCATAACAAAATTCAGTTTTTGCAGAGACACTGAAAGTCTCAAAAAATAATAAAGATTAAGTATCGAGATTTTTTTCACCATAGGAATAAGTGAGTAACAAGTAACAGCCAGGTCTTTCAAAGAAGAAAGACTACTTTTTAATTTTCTAAAAAAAAATATACCTGTCTGTTGGTTTAGGCTTCTGAGCTCAATCCTGTCTATCAAGAATCTCTAAGGCTGTTATCTTTCTCCTGTTTACTCAGGCTGCAATGCAAAGATGCACCTTTCATATCTAGTTTACTTCATCAGAACTACTACCAGACACCACAACAAGAAAAAAATCATGCTTCTTGGCTGGAGATTAGAAATCAGGACAGCACTCAGGGGGTTTTCTCTAAAAGCATGCTTATCCTTTAGAGCAGTATGCCAGGAAGCTTCCCCCCTAGAAAGGCAAAGTTTAGCTGAAGTCCTGTCCTAGTCGTTTATTTTCCTTTTCTGCAGTGATATAGTATTTTGCTACTGCAAAATTCTAAAGAGTCTTCTCTTCAAGACCTCCCAGAGTGGAGCATGCAATTACTTCTCACATACGGGAAAGTTACTGAAGTTACATTGATAAATACTGTTCTGGTGTTGAGTAATAGCTAATTTTTTTAACTACTTATATTCTTCCTTTTTCCTGTATTGTAAAGATAACTGCCTTTGTATGTAATCAAGCTTCAGTTGATATAAAATTAAAGATGCACAGCGAGCATATTTATTACTGCAAATAGCCATTTAAGCCATGTACTTAATAGACAACACTAACCAAAATTAATTCACAGTGGCAGAATGTGGCTTTAGGACTCTGAAGCACAGGTAACTGGATTGGAACCTAGCATTGCAGTCCTAAAACTGCATTTTTGACTAAGATTTCTGCTAGCAACACTGGCTAACAGTAGATGTCACTGTCCTACAGGCTATTTAGGAGCATTCCTCAAGCACAGCACACCCTCTTTTATTTTCCAGCTTTACGTACGGCTTGGGGAATTTAGTTTCACATGATTTGGGAACAAGAATTAAAGTCATTATGCTTATGAAAAGAGAACTCTCTAAAACTAGAAGCTCAAAAGGTTTCATAACACTCCTAGCTCCTCATTAAAAACTTACTTTATTTGTGCACAGCTAATCACACTTGACCATGTTAAGTTCAACAGAAATCACACTCTGTTTAGGTGTACTCCTAACTTGTGTCACTCCTAACAAGCAGCCATGTTGCCTGCATCAGTCTAACATGAACCATAAGCAGATTCTATAAGCTTTGTTAATACTGCTCTATTTATTGCACATTATTTCTTCCACCCAATTGAGACTTGTCATCTCCCACTGCAAGAAGACATATATAGATATACACAGACAGAAAAACATACTTTCACTGTCATGGATTCGCAATTACAAAACCTAAGGAGGCTATAAAGAAGCAACACTAAAGGATTTAAAGCAGGGAAAACTCTCCTAAAACAAGAATTTATATTTCTAAATTCAAAAACCCAACGCTGCTCACAAATTTGTTAAGATTTTAGGGTTTCCACAAAGATCACTCTCTGGAACAAACAAACTCCAGTGGAAGACCACATTTACATGAAGATAACTCCAGTGCTTTTTTTGAATTCCCAAGCAGGCCAAATGGTTGCCTTGTTCACATACCTGACTTCCCATTCAGCTCTCTACTCTCTTCCACGACAACCACTCATTTGGGAAAAGGCAAAAAAAATTTAAAAAGGATGTCAAGTATAACTAGAGGAGAGGAAAGAAGATCTGTGTTTTAAGACTTCCTATTACAGGGAAGTTCAAACTCTTGTATCAGCCAGGTTTGGGTCTTCAGGATCTACTGTTGAAAAACCAGGCAGAACTGATGACTTTCCTACATACAGAAAGGCAGTAACTGAAGTTCACTTTATTCCAAAATAATGTTTTCAGCTCTTTACCCAAGAACACTATAAAAACATAAGAAAAGTCTGGTCTAGTGATGGAGGATTTTGTTATACAGTAGCCCGTAACAGTTGGTCTCTTACAAGCATTTTATTCTGAAAGAACAGGATCACAACAGCTATTTTGCTGCAGTGACTTTCTGGATGAAGAAACAGCATCCAAATCTGTAACATTTTGAAGTTAAGCTTCTGATTTACACAATCGTGGTTTACAAAGTAGAGTTTCCTCTGAACCAATGCTACTCATCTACCTCAATAATGCCTGCTTACCAGACTGAAGATGCCAGTAGAATATTTGTGGTCTTCGCCAGAAATGCTACTGGAGGTTCTGCAAGCATCAACGAAGCCAAAACTGAACCACCAAAGCAATGAAGCATAGCACTAAACCAGCAGGCAACTGGACTTTGGACTGCCACTTCCACAGCTCCTGAAATAATGGGAAAGGACGCATAAACAGAAATAAACATTTGATTATCACATCATGTCTTAAAAGTCAGGATTTTTTCAAATCATTCAGTCCAACATTGTTCCTGTAGGTAATGAAAAACCCTGCAAAATCTGTAGGCTTTCACAGGAAAAGTCTTCAGAAAAACTAAGTACACTGACTTAAGCATACGCTATCTAAATAAAAGTGAAATACTGGCATTGTGTTCTCTGAACATCTTTTGTGGCTTAGTTTAATAAAACTATTAAGCAATCAAGAAGAAAAAGCTTTCAAAGCATGGCTGAGATGTGTCCTTGTTAATAATATGGCAAAGATACACAGTTGCTTTCAAATTTATACTAAAATTATATAACCACTGGTAAGTTTTGGAGCACTATTCTACAAACTCCATTTCTGCTTTTGGAACGTTCACAAATTCAAGGTTACTAGTTTCCTTTTTCCTTGTAACACTCTGCTAACTGTGCTTGCTGACCAAAATGAAACCAGTATCCAAAAAAATTATTAAATCGTTTCACCCGCAACCCTGAACAGAGAAAAAAGGTTCTTTGAAGCCATAATAATCAATGTAACCGTTGCTTGTTATTAAAAGGTTCACATTTTCCCGCTTTGGTTTATTTTGTTCTCTCCAAAATTAAAGATCTCTTTTAAATTGCAACTGAATTTGCCAAAAGAGTATTCAATATTAAAAGATTATACTGGAGGTAATGGGAAGCCTTACACTTTACCAAAGCCAGAAATATCCTCAAGCCATTATTTTGACTATTTCTACTTCAAAAGTCCAACGTTGCCAAAGCTTTCCCTTTACACAGGTGCAAAGCTGTTTGTCTGAACTAGTTTAAATTCCTATAGTCCAAAGGCTGAAGTTCACAAAAGCACAGATGAAACCTAGTGTCTGCCCCAAAATGAAATTTCACACTTTCCCAGTTCAGAGAGGAAGCTTTTGGTTTTTAAAGTATTTTGGTGGGAAAACATATCAAAGAAAATACTGTACTCTCAATACAATTCGCCTGACACAAGGGTATTAACAAGACTGTTCCAGTTTTAGTGCTGGCATAGCTATCACATATTGCAGCACTATCTAAATTGCTGTGGCACAGCCAATTTATAAAAATGAGCTCTCCTAAATATTACAGGATAGCTGAATATAAAATCTCTTCTTTTTTAACTATTGTGTAATTTATTTTTCATACTGCAGTACCTGATGTTCCAAGTTGCTTATGCTCAGCTTGTTTTTGCATATTACCACTTCTCCAAAGTACCTATCAATTATGCTTACATGCATAAAATTAACAGGAGAAAATTCTAAAGCCTGCTAACGTTACTTAGCAGCAAAAGTAAAAATATAAGATGAGCCATTGCACCCAGATCCCATATAACTGAATGTGGACCTGTTTTCATCAACATATTTCAAAAGAGTAGGATGTAGAATATTAGTGGTTTGTGCTTACTACACTGAGGTTTCCTCAGCTGAAAAACAAATAAATCTAAATATTCTAATAGCCATTGCATTAATTAAAAAACCACAGAACAGCACAATGTAAAAATATACTAAGTAGACACTCACTGGTCCATAAGAAATACACTAGCTCCGTTCTGACATGAAATTATTGTCTTGTTTAAAGACACAGCCACATTACAAGCATTACTATATACCTCCTTTAGCATGAAAGGACTGAATTCCTTTCCTTGCAACAAAAAGAGAGTATCCTACCCCCATGTTCAGCAGTACTCTCTCTGTTGAGTAACTCCACTAAATGCTGTTGTGGCATTACATCACAAAGTGACCACATGGAGAAGAAACATCCTAAACTTTGCAAGACAATGAGAAAATTCAGCTAACAGAGGCAGCCAGTGTAAATCCCAAGGGAACATGTGCTGGAACTGGGGTGTACAGCTAAGAGATCAGCTGTTCCATTATGCAGAAGCTTTAACTCCTGGACCGATGTAATACACGACCTAATCTGCAGAGTCATCTGGTCTTGGAGCAAGACTGATAACCAGATCACAACAGGGAGGTTCCACATCCAAGAACTGTCAACATCCAGACCAAGAGTAAAGATATCCATTGTCAGGTGGGCATGCACCAACCTCTCACAATGAAGCTTCTCACCTTGCATTAGCAGAAAAGTAATGACCTTACAACTCACTGGCACCTCTCCTCAAAATATAAAACTACCTCCTCCCTCCACAAAAAAAGGCAGCACAACTGAGACCTAGCTACCTGAAACTCAGCTGCTTCTTCACTTCACCAAGTGTTTGGTCAGATCACTAACATAACAAAATTAAACCATTCCAGCTGCTGTGTCTTTCAATTTAACACTCTGTATTTTATTTTTCACACATAGGACATTGATTGCTATTAATGAAACACAGCTAGTAACAACTAATTTAAAGGGGGAAAAAAAAAAAAAAAAAAAGAAGAAAAAGAAAAGAAGATTCTAATGTATCAGGTTAGAAAAGGTTCAAACTGATTTCTGTTATACTTGGCAAAAGTATCTTCATGATTTTTCACTTTCCTTACTGAAGGCCAGGTGTAAAAAAGAGACTGAAAACTACTAGACTTCAAGATTTTTCTGTTGGCCAACATTAGAATTTTCTCAACTTGAACACCAATATTTAACAAGTCATGCCTTGTAACAGATTCTAATGTATCAGGTTAGAAAAGGTTCAAACTGATTTCTGTTATACTTGGCAAAAGTATCTTCATGATTTTTCACTTTCCTTACTGAAGGCCAGGTGTAAAAAAGAGACTGAAAACTACTAGACTTCAAGATTTTTCTGTTGGCCAACATTAGAATTTTCTCAACTTGAACACCAATATTTAACAAGTCATGCCTTGTAACAAAGAACACTCCCCAACACAGAAGGCAATGAGGCAAAAACCACTGATACTGCCTTAAAGCTCAACATAGCATTGCTACCTAAATTATGACTGCGATGTAACCTTTCAGAAAACAAATTCATTTTTAAGTGGGCTTTTAAACAAGTGGTTGTTTATATTTGTCTTCTGATGCATCCTGTAAAAACTAATGAGGCATTGTACAGGCATGCAAAACATGATCTGCCAAAAGGCTACTGGTTCTCCAAATTGTTTACTTTAGCAAGTAAAGATTAGGTTTAAAATGCAAGGACTATTGTTGAATATAGTTTTAAATGTTGTTTCTAGACAATAGTAATAAAAAAAAAATCCTTCCCAGCAAAGTACTTTTGTCAGTAGAATAAGATCTGCTTTAACCTTTCCAACATGTTCCAAATCTGGAATACATACCACATACACATCAAGAGCAAACCAGAAGGACTTGTAGAGGTTTTTCTAGCACCTCTATTCAACTGTATATAATAATGTCAATTAAGCTAAAGGATATAGAGAGTCAAATTTAATTTAGCAAAATTATGCTAAAAAAAAATTAGTTCTCTCACCAGAATCATGCAATAGAAAACTTGCTAGAACAAAACCAGGACGCTCCTTCCAGATAGGACACATCCTCCACTCTCAACACCTTTTGCTGTTCCTCTATCCCCCAAAAAGAAAACTGCCAGTTCTACAACTGACTGGAGTTACAAATTAGCACCTCCTAAGCAATCCCAAATGCACTAACCAAGAACACTGAGTTTAAAACATGCAGAAAGCAACATGTTGGTTGTCACTGTTGTAGTTTGCCAGCAGTCAAAAGTAAGCAAGAAAATCTAGCCAAAAGGGCTTGAGAAGCCCCAGTTAGTGTGTGCCCATGCAGGCTACAAATACCCATACTGCGTTCAATTTTAAGCAGTGAGAGGGGTGTGGTATTTTAATGAGAGAGTAATATGGTATAAAACAAACAAAGCTCTGATTTGACCACATGCTTCTTATATCACCAGACATTTAAGGTTTACCCAGTTATTCCCCCGTGAAATATAGCTACTGTTTTAAGTTTTCAAGAAGAATATATAGTTATGCCTAGATTATACTAATCAATGATAATACATCCATCCTGAGTATTTAATAATGACTGCTACTTCAGTTATGACATAACATTAATTTCACAGTGCTTGCATGTGAGCAACAGACCAGCATGCATGACCGGAATCACAATTATTAATTCAAAGTGTTAGAGGATACTCAAGAGTTCTGAACTTTCCAGCTATTAAGCACAGAGAAAAAAATAAATAAATTACTGGCACAGATCCCACCAGCCTTCTGATAGCACTTCTACAGTCCAGAAGTGCTCTCTCACTATGCTGATAACAGCAAAGCAGAAATACTCCTCTCATCCTAGTCTTTAAATGTGTCCCTTCCAGAGAAATGTTTGAAGGTAGTGCACAGGAATGTTAAGTTATATTACAGTTATATTACACAATGACTCAAATCAGCACCTAGAAACAATTTTAGCAGTAGTAACAAAAATCTGGTGAAGATGCTAGCAAAAGTAAGCATTTTCTATCAGCCTTCACAGTCTGCTAAGTACACTTACTCAGCAGAAGTAAAACTTCACCTCGACGCATTTAGGAAGGGAGCAAAGAACAAGCTCTTACTAACAAACAGCACAGAGCCTTAAAAATCTTAAACAAGCTCCCAAATCTGCACTATAATCCTAAAAGCCAGCTTAGTTTCCTACAGTTATTAGGCTGGGATGCACAGTTACCCTAACTGTCTAAAGCCACACATCTATGCATTCTAAACACGAGAATGAGGCCAGTCTCTGCATTGGTGACAACTAAAAACCAGGCTTGAGGTTAACAAGCACAATGCAAACTATTTTCCAGAAAAGAGCATGTAAAGTATTAACCATGGGCACTCACACAAAACCCAGAATTCTGTTATTGGGAAAGAAAAACTTCCCTAATTTAGATTTACAACCTAAGGATACAACATGAGAAGTCATTAGCACACAACCCTCGCATCAGACTTCCATGGTGTTTCCTAGAAGATAGAATTGCCTTAACAGCTTCCTTCATATCCTCCTGGGCACCTGAAGGATGTAAACCCAGGCTGAGCAGCTCTCACCTCACCTCTCAGATTTAACTCCTGACAGCAAGCCACTGGCCTGCCACTCCTTCTCTGCGTGCACAAACCTAACTTCA
>NW_009953332.1:2405994-2407241 GCF_000747805.2 Chaetura pelagica
TCTGGGTGATCTCAGCAAAGGCTGGAGGGGCTTGTGGACATGGAGTGGTTTGAGTTGGAAGGGCCCTGGCGGGTCATCCAGCCCCTGGTTCCCCTTCATGGCAGCGTTTTGCCCGTGGACACCTCGCAGCTCTGCCTGTTTCCCGCCGAGCTGCAGCGACAGGAGTTACTGACGGGTTTTCTGTGACCTGGCGATGCTCTGCCCCAGGGTGCCCAAGTGCCGGACCGTCTCTGCTTGCAGTACTGCGCTGTTCCCACCGAGTGGCACCAGGTCCGTTCCTAGAAGTGGAAAACGGCTCAGACTTAACTCTCGTGGGATCAACGGGGGGAGAGGAAGAGAAATAAAACCGGCAGTGACCGCAAGGAATCTATAGTGGCACAAAAGAAATAATCATTCCGGACAGCATCATGTCCTGCCGGATGGCGGTGGCTGCTCTGCACGCCTGCAGCTCACGCAGGAATACCCAAGGTCTCTAAAATGCTGGCAGTGAGGATGCTGCTGGTACTGTCAGGTAGCAGATGAGCAATACCGACCTGAATCTTTATTCAGATTCTCAGACACACACTGTGTCCTCTTTCAGGTGATCTTCCCTGCACCTGGAGAATTGCTTCCCAAAGCAGGTAGCTGGTGTGAAGGTAGATCTCTCTAAGCTGCCTTCATAGCAGTTAGGTGGGAAATGTCTGTTAACTGACACAGCTAAACTAGAAAGAAGGTCTAGTGGGTTTGCTACCACCACTACCAGTGGGAAATAGGAATAACAGTTTCTCTAACTTTGCTGATAGCTGAGGAGAGATTGGTGAGATTTCTGTGTATTCAGTGTAGCATCTTAGCAGAGCATAGGAACCCACCAAACAGAAATCAGGTCAAGGAACACAGCCTGTGTACTAAAAGTAGAGCAACAAGTTAGAGAATGACCAGAATTGGTCATTGATTTTCCAGCTGTCCCAGATATTTCAGGAATGCTTTAAAAATAACAGGATAAGTGCCTCTGAAATAATCCTGTTCATCCTTGGACCAAATACACTGGGGCTGAGAGAACTGTGGCAGTGTGAGAGGATGGTATCAGTATGTAAGCAAGAAAATGAAAGATGGACTGGTTAGGATTCTGCTCTGTTGCATGAAGATAAAGCTCAACATGAGAACACAGCACAAGCCTGAACTGATGCTCTTGCCCAGGGAATGTTAGGGTGACCTTAAAAAACCCGCAGTAGACACCTGCTGATTAGCTACCCGACTTCCACATATGC